>NC_089581.1:175647619-175743743 GCF_019320115.1 Miscanthus floridulus | reverse complement strand
CTAAATCGCCAGCGCGCGCGGGCTTTCCCTGGGGCTGGCCATCTCCGTGTGGGCCAGCCTCGCGTGGGCCGCACCTGTGGGCCGCTGCGCTCACTGTCACATGGGCCATGTAGGAGAATTCCTTTTTCTTTTTCATAAGAAAGTAGAAATAGTTTTCTAATTTAATTTCTGAGCTAACCTTTGGCAATTAATATAAAATCATGTAGGTGTCCAAAATTTATGAAACAAATTTTGTTGGGTTCATAAAATTGTACTCTATCTGTTGGTGTATTTAGTCCAATATACATGTTGATACCAAGAGCTATTAAATCATGTGAGAATGCTTCATATTATTAAATTAATCATTGTAGGAATTTTTATGGTAAATTGGTGCTAGCTTTGGTCCTGAAATTTTTATAGTAGCTTTATGGTATTATTATGTGCTCACTGTAATTTTGGTAGCCTTAGAATAGACTAAGCATTAGGGTAGTTAAATGCTCTTTGTTTCAATATACATTAAATTATTAGTAGAAATAAAGATATATCTTTCATTTGTAAAGCTAGGTGTTTGTAACACTTTGCTTGGTAAAGATGATAGTTAGCTTAGTGCCTTAGTCATTAGAGCTAGCTTAGTAGCTTGGTATGCATATTCTTAGTTTAAGAGTTGCTGTTGCCTAAATGATAAGTGTTGCATCATCATCGCATGCATGTAGAGAATGAGTTGGCGGAGATTGTGACCACCAGGATCATGAGTTCGAGGAGATTGTTGAGGAGTACGAGGAGGAGATTCTCGTGCAGGAGGGGGTCCTAGAGCCACCACTTACTGACTTAGCTGACACCGTGCCTGCCCGAGGCAAGCCCCAATGCATAATCCATATTTTTGATAATCACTGAATATATATATATATATATAATGTGCATTTACATTACAAAAAAATTTATGGAAACCACATGCCTAGATATACCTATCCTAAGAACCTTACTAGTACAGGTTCGAATAGCTGCTATGCTTAGATTTTCGGTAGCGTGAGTAACATGCCGTTACTCATAATAAGTTATTATTATATTTACTCCCATGATAAAATGATGAAAGGAGAAATGGAGACAGGGCAGGGATATGGTATGGGTATTGGTGGGTGTAACATGTTGTGTCCCGTGGCCAATGGGGCTTAGCTTGGTTACACTGTTTTCCCTATTTGTATCGATTAAGGACCGTCCGTTGCTATGGATGGTAGTCAGGTCATAGACTTATTATCCTAAGCAGATACTTGCTTATGGGAGCGGGAAGGCTCGTTACGCTCTTATTGTGGGTTCGAGCTCTTTTTAGACTGACTGATTAGAGGTGAGGAAAGGTGGAGGTGTAAGCACCATGTTGAGACTGGGTCTCAAGTGTGGGGGCTTAGAGTCTAAGTTTGGATGGGGACCTGGACCCCTTGACAGGAGTGGAATGGGTTGGTCTTGTTTGTGCCTAGGGACAAATGGGTGTGTGTTTTGGGGTACCCAGCTAGGATACATTGATTCACGAATCGCCATTTTCGTGAGACGATATGACTTGGTTATGGTCTAGCACTGTAGTAAGAACTGGAAGATAAAAGATGGTGAAATGGTTCTGATTGTTTTACCCTTGCTTAAAAGTAGAACATGTGCTTACCTAGAATGGTTAGCTAATGAAGTAATCATGACTGCTAATAAAACTTGATCTTAAGGACGTACTGTTAGTAATGCTTTTCACAAACAAAAATAAAACAACAAACCCATATTGCCTATCATACTCTTTGGAGTCGGGAAACTATTCCCACTAGTCGGGTAAGTCTTACAAGTACATTGTGTACTCAGAGTTTATTTTATCCCTGTTGCAGGTGTAGCTTGAGAAGTAGCTCTTGTGTGGAGGATTCTTCCGGTGGTCATAGACGGATCCTTGTATTATTTCCGCTAGATGTTTATTTTTATTCCGTTGTTAAATTATCACACTTTGAACTCTGGTATTGTAATAAATAATTTACAAGAACTCTTGTTGTATGAAATGGACAAAGTATTGTAAGCTCATACTCATTATTGAATTCTAGATGTAAAACATGGATTGATTCGAGTTCTTCCTTGGGGTGGGCTTGACGAAACTGTCCGATGTAGCTAACTTTCAGGGTGCTTAGTGTCTAATGGAAGACGAGTGCCTCCGAAAGCATGTTATTTCGAGTGGTTCTGCCACATATATCTTCTCTTATCCTAAACCACAATCTCATGCTCGCCATCCACTCATCATCATCATAAATCATCACTCAACATCCCTCACAACACTCTCAGTCTCTCAATCTAGTCGATGATGCAGCCTCCACATGCCCCTCATCTAATTGGCCTTAAGCCATACCTTAGGTTCAAGGGGAGAAAAGCAAAGCACAAGAGAAGCTAGTGAGTTGAACCTTCCACACAGATAAGTGGTCATATCCGAGATCATGGCTATATGTATAGATTTTCTCCCACATGAACACCGTCAACGTATCACCATCAACGATGAACACCACCACCGCAAACTAGGTCGACTAACACCTACCCTGCCCACCAGCCAGATCGAAGATATATAGATGCCACTATATAAGTTGGGGTCGTGTAATCGAGGTAGTATAGAGTAACCTCTACCCTCCTGACACTAATTGCATAGGGCCATAGACCACATGCCTACTATCTCCCATAGAGACTGATGGTCACCTGCACTACTTTGGGCAATAGGCCACACCCATGTAAGCATGTGGTTTGCACGGAAGTAACCCATGATTTATGGTTGTAACTTACTCAGTCCTTAGGTTGGCCAAAGCGTGCACCTTCCACCAATCCATGTGCCCTCAGAGCACTAGACTCACCCCATAGAGGTGGTCTATCCATTCCCCCAAACTCCTCATCCCAAAGTCCCTTGAGGACGATCAATCCCTCTGGGATTCTATGTTCCCACCATAGGAACTACCCTTGGTGCACTCCATACACCACAACAACCTCTCGCTCTAGCCAGTATCTCCAAGAATCAGGTCGATGGCAAGAAAGTATCTCTAGAACTCCTCACATCTCCACCACCCACTCGGGATTCACCGCTCCCGTTGCGTATCACACCACACCTCATGGGGGTGCCTCACGGCTAAAACCCTAACCACCATCCATAACATCCAAACATCCATCACACATCACATAACAAGGAATATATGTAATTATGATGGAGTAAATGAAGCAAGCGGACATGCATATATATAAGTGTGAGCGCGGAGCTAGGTAACTAGGGTGAAGTGGTTTCAATCAAGGCAAACAAGGCTCGAGCAATAGCATGCATCACATATTCTAGCAAAGGAATAAATGTAAAGCTCTAGCAGTTCTACTTTGCAATGTCTAATTGGATTCTCTAAGTAAAAGGTGTTGCCATGACACCTGTGATGTCAAGGTAGTAGTGGTACAAGTCTCCGCCAGTCAGTGTAGGTGTAGTCGATCGACATGGGCCTCCACCTCCAAGGTTAGCTCCACTCCACGGGTCCTCCTCTAGAGCTGATGCATGTCTAACCAATATCCCTATGAACTATGGGTTATCACAAAGAGCCAAAACAACGAAGAACCAAATTCACTCATATAGGGTTGTGAACCTATGGCTTTGACCTAGGCTTCAATGGGCGCAAGGTGGCTCTGGGTCTAGGTTAGGTGCCATGGTGAGACTAGGTTCATCATGGACCCATGGTTGATGGGCCCCTTATGTTGGCATCAGGTTCTTAGGGCTATAGGGTTGGACTATCAAAGTTATGTTAGCTAGGTTGGGTAAAAGTGAGCCTATCAAGTGGAGGTCTGCCTATGTCAATGGTTGGGATTAGGTTGGTCCTAGTATCACCACACTCGAGGTCTGGGTATCACCACACTCGGTCATGCTATGGCCAGGCCATGGTAGCGCACGTGTAGGCTTGGTGGCAGGGCTACACGTGATCAACTCAGCTCCAACAATAGGACAGGCAAGGTCAAGGGTACTCGGATGTCATGACAAGACCAACAAAGGGCCTTAGGCTTGGCTCGACTTAGCTCAAGCTAAGTGAGCGCGGTTGTGCTTGGTGTGGCTATGTGGGCTAAAGGCTCGCTTTGGGTAAGGGCGGTAATGTAGTCCCATTGGGTCGAGTCTGCTATGCAAGTGCATAATGCGGTGTCCACATGTTCGTCGGACATGTACTCGAGTGGTCATGGTCCAACAAGCAATCACCCAAAGGTGCTTCCAATGCTAGCGAAGGATTCTTGGTGGGCTCAGCATGGAGGTCGCATAACATGATGGTCAAGTGCGACATGTAGCTCAATGGGTGGTGGTCGTGTAGCCATAGACTCACCGTGCTCCACTATAGGGTC
Source organism: Miscanthus floridulus (assembly GCF_019320115.1). Classification (NCBI taxonomy): domain Eukaryota; kingdom Viridiplantae; phylum Streptophyta; class Magnoliopsida; order Poales; family Poaceae; genus Miscanthus; species Miscanthus floridulus. The sequence goes on along the minus strand of NC_089581.1, from coordinate 175,739,408 downwards.
GAGATGGCAGACTAGAGGAGGGGTGAATAGTCCTTCATAAAACTTAATCATGCTGGCTAACCAATATAAGTGCACAATTAAAACTATTGGTCTAGCAAAGACTACACCTGTCTAAGTTATCAAGCACCATGAAAAGATCCTAAACAAGCAACTATGGTGCTAGGCTAGCTAGAGCTCACCTAACCAATCTAGCTTGCAAGGCCACACAGACCAATGTAACTAGTACTTCACACAATCGAGGGAGCTCCTACACAATCTAGTAAGCAAAAGCACAAAGCCACCTAAGCTTACGAGCAATGTTCAATGATAAGGCTACACAAGCCAAATTAGAGAGCATAAATTACTTAGCTACACAAACTAAGCAATGTGACTAACAAGGTTACTAAAACCAAATTAGCCACTCAAGGGAGCTACTTCTTATGCTACACAAGCAAGAAGGCAACTAGCAAGCTACTAAAGCTAAACTAGTCACAAGAGCAACTACACAAGCACAATGTATAGGAAAGTAATACAACCTTGTGTTTCGTGGAATGCAAACCACCGAGAAGATGATGAAGACAATGTTGACACTGTGATTTTCTCCTGAGGTTCACTTGGTTGCCACCAAGCTATGTTCCCATTGTATCGACCGTTCACTTAGTCATTCGGTGGCTAATTGGCATCACCCGCTAAGCCCACACATTGGGCATCGCAAGAACCTATCTCGAAAGTGAGGGTAGCTCAGTGACACACTCAACAAGAGTTGCTCTTTGTGATCCCCGCGGGGTGAGCACAACCCCCCTCACAAATCCTCCTCTGGAGCACTGTACAATCTTCTCACGTGCTTCAACGAAGTCACAAGCCACCAAGCCATCTAGGAGGTGGCAACCTCCAAGAGTAACAAGCACCATCGGCTTGCAACTCGATCACCAAGTGCCACTTGATGCAACCTCATGATGCAATCATACTAGAATCACACTCACTCGCAATCGGATGCAACCACTATGTGTACAAGTGAGTTAGAGGCTCTCCTAGCACTCCCCAAGCATGGACACTAAGTCCCAAGGGTGCTCGGCATCATCCAAGGCTGGCCACACACTCCTTTTATAGCCTCAAGGGCTAAAATAGCAGTTTCCCTCTTCACTAGGCACTTTTCCCACTGACCAGACTTGCAGCTGAAGTGACCTTATTGGTTCGATCTTGACCTCACTTGCTCTTCTCTGTTGCCTTGGTCTATCAACGCCAAGTCCTCAGTAGACTTGCCCTTTACACTTGCAACTGGTCCATCAGGCCAAGCCTTGTCTTGATCTTCTCCACCTTAGTCACATGACTCAATGTTATGTCTCATATGTAATGAGCTCCTTCATCACATATGTGAACCTTGCAACAAATCCAAGCCATCTTAACCATCATGGCATGAGTTGCTCACACATATGTACCTATGAACTAATCACCTATGTATTGCACTTAAACACATATTAGTCTACCTAAGTTGTCACTTAATTACTAAAACCAAATAAGGACCTTTCATCCACAGAGGCGATAGCAAAAAGGGCAAGGGTGGCGGCATAGGGCTCGGCATGATCTTGCCTGATGACAACAATCATGGTGGCATGACACCATGCGCGGCAAGGCCAGAAGGGTGTTCTATGGTTACATGGGGTGTGCAAGGCGGTTCCCATGGTCACAAGTTGAGCGACACTAGTGACCATAAGGCACAGCAAAGGCCACTCGATGACAAGGGCTTAGATAGCTAGGGCTTTGGGCACCCACGTCCTTCAATGGCAAGAGAGAAGGGTGCACACCACATGCCCGACAAAATGCCCGAGGGGCTCACCAAGAGTCTCGGCTTGCTTGCTCAACAATTATCTATGGTGCTACACCATAGAGGGTTGCTAGTTGAGGTGTCTTATGAGCGGCACGGTCCATGGCATTCCTGGTTGTGGTTCAGGGCTGGGAGGACACAAGGGCATGGTCGGCTAGGATCGAGCCAAGTAGAAGGATCAACTCGAAAGCAAGGCCTTTGTGGTGATGATGGTTGATAGCATCCCCATCGTGGCTCTGGCGACGTCGGTGGCCAAGGCTTGACGGAGCTCTAATAGTGACAAAGGCCGCATCAGAGGTTCGATAGCAAGGCAAAACTAGTGCTATGATGATATGCGAAGGCACGACCGTGCATCACCACATGTAGGTGCATGCGTGGGTTTTGGTGGTGCATGGCCATGTGGGCTATAGTGAATGTGGGTGTGCACACGTAAGCATCGTGGTGGCACGTGCAAGAGCGTGTGACCATGGTTGTGGGCGAACGCAAGGCGTGCACGCTGGAACGGCTGTGGCAAGGCAAAACCAAGGCCGCTGCTATGCTGGGCGTGCGTAGGGGCTTAGGTGAGCAGCATCATGCTCAACCATGGCTCCCAATAGAAAGCCACTCAATTGCTAGGCAAGCAAGGTTGGAGGATGGCCAAAAGGGTCAAGCTTTGGCGAGGAAAGGCTTACCAGTGACTTAAGGACGGTCAAATCATGAGGCTCATGAGCGACGAGGGGGTCTGTGAGTATGATAGTAGCAACGTCGCAACCTCGGCAAAGCCATGGCTATTTGTTGCACAACGACATCAGGTGTTGGTGTAGGGAAGGAGGGTGGATGCTCCGTGTGGTCATGTGCATGGTTCACGACGGCGGTGGTGCCATGTCGGATGTACGCGATGAGCGTGCAAGCGTTCAGGTGGCAACTTCAGCTAGAGTGTGACTTGTGGATGTCCGATGGCGAACCCTAGACCTCCTTGTCATGTTCACTAGGCTACATGCGAGAGCACGGTGCTATCGGTGGATGCAAAATGAAGGCCGCACGAGCTTGGCTCAGGTGTGGCTCGGCTAGTGTCTGCACATGCTAGAGTGTAGCAAGGTGATCTGCGTGCATGGTTAAAGGATGTGGTTGCAAGCAGCATTATCGCTCCCTGATGGCGATAGCGGCTGTGGTAGAGCCACCCAAAATAGCACGCTTCTGGAGGTGCTCGTCTTCCACTAGACACTAAGCACCCCAAAAGCTGGCTATATCAGATGGTTCCATCGAGCACACCCCAAGGGAGAACTCGAATAATCCATGTTTTTCTCCAAGATCCAATAATGAGAACGAGTTTATAATACTTAGTCCATTTCATATAACAAGAGTTCTTAGAAATACATTATTATAATACCAAGTTTAGAGTATGGAATTTAAACAGTAGAATTACAATGAACATCTAACGGTAAGATACAAGGATCCATCTATGCCCACTAGAAGAATCCTCCACACAATAGCCATTCCTCAAACTGCACTAGCAACAGGGGTAAATAAGCCTAGAATACACAATATACTCGTAAGACTTACCTGACTAGTGGAAATAATTCCTCGACTCCAAAGGATATGATAAGCTTTATGGTTTGTTGGGTTCCCTTTTTATAAAAAAGCATTACTAGCAGTGAATCCTTATGTATGTATTTTATTAGCAGTTATAATTAGTTCATTAGATAACCATTCTATGTAAGCACCTATTCTACTTTCAAGCAAGAGTTGAGCAATCAGATCCATTTTACCATCTTTCATCTTCTAGTTCAAACTACGGTGCTAGATCATAGACAAGTCATACCGTATTACACGGTGATTCACAAATCAATGTATCCTAGTTGGGTACCCCAAAATACATGCCCCGCTTGTACCCCAGGCATGAGCAGGACCAACCCACCACTCTCCTATCAAGGGGTCTAGGTCCCCGTCCAAACTTGAACTCCAAGCCCCCACACCTGAGTCTCGGACTCAGTGTGGTGCTTAGACCTCCACCATCCTTGGCTCTAATCAGTCAATCTAAAAAGAGCTAGAACCCATGACAAGATAGCAACGAGCCTTCCAGCTCCCATAAGCAAGTATGTGCTCAGGATAATAAGTCTATGACCTGACTAGAATCCAATGCAATGGCCGATCCTTAACCGATACAGACAGGGAAAATAGTGTAACCAAGCTATGCCCCATTGGCTGCGGGACACAACCTGTTACACCCACCAATACCTATACCATATCCCTGCCCGGTCTCCATTTCTTTTCACCATTTTATCATGAGAGTGATAGTAATAATCACCTATCGTGAGTAACGGTAGGTTACTTACGCTATCGATAGCCTAAGCATAGCAGCTACTCAACTTAAGCTAGTAGAACTGATAGGTAGATATATCTATGCTTATAGTTTCAACAATAAGCCTGTAACGTAAATGCACATCACATATATATATTCAGTGATTATTCAAAATGAGGGTTATGCACCGGGGCTTGCCTTGGGCAGGCGTGGTGTCAACTCAGTCAGTCAGTGGTGACTCTAGGACCTTCTCCTACACGAGGATCTCCTCCTCGTACTCCTTGATCACCTCCTTGAACTCGTGATCTCCGATGGTCATGATCTTCGCCAACTCGTTCTCTACATGCATGCGGTGATGATGCAACAGTTAGTATTTTGGCAACATCAACTCTTAAAATAAGAATACATCTACTAAGCCACTAAGCTAACTCTAATGACTAAGATGCTAAGCTATCCATCCTTTCCACTAAACAGGTATGAAACATTCAAGTATTATCTTAGCAACTAAAATGCATTTCTTGTTTTATTAATAATTTAATGTATATTAAAACAAGGAGCACCTAACTACCTTATTTCTTGGTCTATTCTAGGGCCACAAAAATTACAGTGAGCATATAATAATACAATCAACCTACTATAAAAATTTAATGGTCAAAGCTATTACCAATTTGCCACAAAAAATCCTACAAATACTAATCTAAATAATACTAAACACTCGCAATTGATTTAATAGGCCTCGGTATCAACTCATTCATGCATAAGCTACTATGCCATCAGATAGATAATATTTTTAGGAACTCAACAAAATTTATTTCACAATTTTTGGACACCTATGCGAATTGATATTAATTTTCAAAATTCAGCTCAGAAATTAAAATATAAAGCTATTTCTAATTCCTTAAGAAAAGGAAAAACGAATTCCACCCGTGCGGCCCACCACCACGTGGACGTGGCCCACACGCGCACGCGGCATGTGTGCGCACGCATGGCCCACACACATAGGCCAGCCCACGGCAAAAGGGACCCCGCGCGTGGCACTTTTGTAAAAGCGCCCTTGCTCTTCCTAGTATTAACACCACTATTATGGGTACTATTCCTATAGTCGGGTCCTTTGCCAAAAGGCCCTCGCCCCCAATCATCTTTACATCTGGCCAGTCCCCAACACCCCCACGCTAGCCGGCGTGGCATTGACTGGCATGGGTCTGCCACGCCAGGCAATCAGGGGGCCCTCTGACTCACCTAGGAGGCCAACCCCCACCTATAGGACGACACGCCACTTCAGGCAGTGGTTGGATGAGCCGGGACACAGTAGAATGGCCTCTCCACGATGATGAGCACCCTGTGGTGGCGGTAGCCAAGTTCTGGTGAGCTATGGCCTTACAGAAACTGTAGAGACAACGTCTGAGTACCAGTGATTCACCACAAGCCTACTCGTGGAGATGGTTCAATCGGAGATGCCCTAAGCAGTGCTGGCCATGTGCGCTAGTGCCTTCTGGTGGTGCTCCATGGTGGCACGGATGCGTCCGTGGTGAAGTAAGGGCTGTAGCGGTTGGACGAAAGTGCACAGGGCAAGGAGGGAAGTAGTGCGAGTGCAGTGGTGCAAGCAATTGGACACGGGTGGAGGAATTGAGGCCTATCCTTGGTCGTGGCCAGGATATGGCATTAACGGCGTGCTGAAGGGAAAACACCCAATTAGCGCCTGGCCGGGCCACCATTATGGTTGTGTGGGTTCAGTTGGCAATAAGATGGGAGGGCAAAAGTGCAGGCACCCATAATTGCTGAAAGGTGACTGCCTATAGGCTCACACATGGGTGCGACGTGGCAACGAGAATAGAGGAAGAGGAAGAGAGATGGTGCAGTAGGGCACCGCTCGGCTAGCCTTGGCAGCAAGCAGTCAGCCGAACATGCAGCTACGCCTATGCCTGAGCTACATGACACATGATCGGACCACATGCATGTGCAGGATGGACAGGCATGGTGTGGCCTGCGTGGTCGTAGCGCCATTAAGGCGAGGCGACGGCGCAAGCTTGGTCGAGGCATCCCACGTGCACGCGGGGGCAAGTGAGCGACCGCAACGTAGTGTGTTAGTGAGAAGGCAGTGCAGGAGTGCACAAATCGTGACGACAAGGTAATGACGCCAGCATGGCTCCACCATGGCACAGGTGGCCACGCAGCGGGGTAGCACGGTAGGGTAGCGTGGCGAGCAGGCAGCGTCACGCCCGACGTTGCAAGCGACAGCAGCAATAGTCCCACACTACCGAGCTAAGGTGGCCAGGATGGGGAAGCCAAGGCCAGCCAAGCATGGCCAAGCTCAGCAACATCGAGGATCCACACGACGATGACCACGCCCACACGTCCATGCAACCAAAACAAGTGTTGTGCATGAATTTTAAAGCATTCAATACGATGAAACAATTGCTCCTAAACCTAAACCATCTTCACCATGCTCAATATGGCACATGACACTACCAAATCAAGCTATCACACTACAACACCCTTTAACCCAATCTCTCACAATAAATTGCTAAACATAGCAATGTCTAGCTGTCCGTAGACTTGAAGATTTCTAAGTTTTTGAGCTGGATTTGATTTCCATTTGCAATTTCTAAGCTAGTGGAAATATTAGCTAGTAATATCATTTTTTGACCGCAAGTATTTCATTGTCATCTACAAAGTTTGTACTTCAAACTTTATTTAAGTATCACATACATGTTCTATAGCTTTTTTGCTTAATAAAAATTGGTTTTAAACCCTAAGTGATATAACGTGACTATCGAATCCACTTTCGTTTTGCATTTTTGTTGATCATTTTTGAGTTACGTAAATTGATCTACACACTTTATTACATGCATTAACACATAAACATGATGCTCATGACATATTTTAGTAAATGATTTATGGTGTAACACCAAGGGTGTTACAGCGGCCATGAAGGTCTGGCCTTGGTCTTAATTCTAGACGAAGGTAAGGGACAATGCGTCCGGTGCGTGCATATGCCCATCGTGTCCATGATGTGGGTGTGGCGTGCATGCGTGGTGGTGCCTTGTCCATATGGCAGCCATGGTTGGAAAGGATGGTGTGGCTTGATGGCTGGGCAAGCAGACATGCCAACCAAGGGCCAAAAGGGTGGAGCTTGACCAAGGATGAGATCATCAGTGCATGGTCAAAACATAGTCACGTTCCACTACGCGCAGGTGCTTGTGCAACAGCATGTTGAGGCACTATGGTCTACATGTGTAGGTACTCGTGTTTGGTCTCATGCATGCGGGTGCTCGGCTGAGAGCTCAAAGGAGCTAGCGGCGTGCGTGTGCATGCTCCCAGGTGTTCACAAGTAGACGCCGGGACGAGGCTCATGCGGGAGTGCGCTACTACGGTGGTGGTGACTAGTAGCGGTGGTCCGGTGTCTCCACAGAAGGGCCAAGGAAGTGGCTCGAAGGCTAAATTGGTGATGCGGGAAGATAGGTAGGTAGGCGCATTGTGGGCGTTCGACGATATGCCCCAAAGAACTCAGCTCATGCTGCTATGTGCCAGAACGGCGAGCGTCCATGAAGGGCTTCACCTTGGCCTCTAGGAAGCCAGGTGAGGGCAAGGCCATGGTGTGCAGTGCGGTTCAACGGCATGGGCATGGACTAGGTATCGAGGATGACCTCTGAGGTTTTGGTCACAACCATGGCTAGGACGTGGTGTCCTCAGTGCACTTAGGTTTGTGGTGGCCGCAACAGCATGGCTAGGTCTCGCACAAGTGGTAGTGGGTGGCATAGGTGATCTATGGTGGTGCTATGAGGGTCAAGCAGAGGTGCTCGATAGTGCAGTAAGAACATGCTCAAGTCGGTGTTGTCTAAGGCGTGAGGGCCACAGAAGGATATGGCGAGTGCAGTGTATATGTGCTATGTATCTATAGGTATCGGTAACACGCGATCAACGAGGTCCTTGCAGAAAAACATGACTCAAAGGCCAGACACATGGAGGGGTCATCAGGCTTGGGCTGGCAACAGGTGGGGTCTGGCAAAACCTCTTGAAATAACATACTTACGGAGGCGCTCGTCTTCCACTAGACACTAAGCACCCCGAAAGTAAGCTACAACGGGTGGTATTCGTCTAGCACACCCTAAGGGAGAACCCGAAAGATCCACATTTTCCCCCAATGATCCAATAATGAGAACGAGTTACAATACTTAATCCATTTCATACATCTAGAGTTTGTAAAAGAGTACATTATTACATTTCCAAAAGTTAGAGTGCAGAATATTAAACAGTAGAATAAAATAAATATCTAGCGATAAGGAATAAGGATCCGTCTATGCCCACTAGAAGAATCCTTCACACAATGGTACTCCTCAAGCATTACCTACAACAGGGGTAAATAAACCCTGAGTACACAAAGTACTCGCAAGACTTATCCGACTAGTGGGAATAGTTTCTCGACTCCAAGGAATATGATAAGCTTTATGGTTTGCTAGTTTCCTTTTTTGCAGAAAGCAATACTAATAGTGAGTCCTTATTGATGCTATTATTAATAGCCGTATTAATTTATTATCTATCCATTTTATGTAAGCACATGTTCTACTTTCAAGCAAGAGTTGAGCAATCAGTTCCATTTCATCACCTTCCATCTTTCAGTTCTTACTACAATGCTAGAGTTAAGACAAGCCATACTGACTCGGTGGTGATTCATGAATCAATGTCCTCAGCTGGGTACCCCAAAAACACATGCCCTGCTTATACCCCAGGCATAAGCAGGACCAACCCATCACCCTCCTATCAAGGGGTCTAGGTCCCCATCCAAACTTGGACTCTGAGCCTCCGCTTCTAAGTCCCAGACTTAGTGTGGTGCAAGGACCTTCACCATCCCCGCCTCCAATCAATCGGTCCAAAAAGAGCCAGAACCCACGACAAGAGAGCAACAAGTCTTCCCTGCACCTATACCTAAGTATATGCTCAGGATAATAGATCTGTGGCTTGCCTAGCGTCCATGGCAATGACCGGTCCTTAACCAACATAGATAGGGAAAAAAGTGTAACCAAGCCATGCCCTATTGGCCACAGGACACAACCCCTTACACCCACCAGTACCCAAACCACATCCCTGCCCAGTCACCAATTTTCCTTTCCACCATTTTATCATGAGTGATCATAATTATCACCTATTGTGAGTAACGGTAGGTTACTCACGCTACCGAAATACTGAGCATAGCAGCTACTCGACCTATACTAGTCGGACTCATAGATAGATATATTTATGCATGTAGTTTCCATAAAATACCTAAAATGTAAGTGCACATCATATATATATTCAGTGATCAGTAAAAATATGGGTTATGCACCGGGGCTTGCCTTAGGCAGGCGGTGGGTTAACAAAGTCAGCATCAAATGGCTTTGGGGCTCCCTCCTGCATGAGGATCTCCTCCTCGTACTCCTCAATGACCTCTTCATAATCCTGTTCATCCATGGGCATGAACTCTACCAACTCATGATCTACATGCATGAAATGATGATGCAACACTTAGTAATACGACAATAATAGCTCTTAAAATAAAATATATCTATCAAGCTACTAAGTGAGTCCTACCGACTAAGGTGCTAAGTTACCTATTGTTACCATTAACAAGTATGAAGCATGCCATATATTATCCTAGAAACTAACGCATTCTTACTCCTAATACCGATTTATTTTTATATATGATAAAATGAGGGGTACTAGCTATTCTATTTATCAACCTACTCTAGTGCTACAAAAATTACAATGAGCACATAATAATCTAATGGTCTTACTATAAAAATTTTATGGCTAAATCTATCATCTATTTGCCACAAAAATTCCTACAAATATTAATCTACATGATACTAAGCTCTCTAATTTGAATTTATGAATCTACCATTATCACATCTAACTATAATCTAACTACACTAATAGGTAGATAGCATTTTTGTGAACCTAACAAACTTGGTTTCACTATTTTTGGACATCTACAAAATTTACTACAAATTATCGAAGTTCAGCTCAAAACTAGATTGAATAAGTCTTTACTAATTCACTGGAAATTGAAAAACTAAATTGTACCGCGGCCCGTAAGCGAGCAGCTCGGCGCAACGCGCACGCGCATGGCCCAAGCGAGGGTGCAGACTTGTCCGCGCAATGACGGCCCGTGATGGGAAGGAGCCGCGCGCGCCGACCATCTTACAAAAATGCCCTTGACCTTTCCGGTAATAATCCAAGTACTAAGAGCACAATTCCGCCAGTCTACGATTACGTAAAATAGTCCCTAGAATAAGCTATCTTCACAACGGCAATACCCCCTAGGCACCCACGCGCGCGCCGGTGGTTACGCCGGCCATAGTAGCCCATCCTCACCCTAACTATAGAGTCGATACCTACCTAGGAGTGAACGTGAAATGTTGGGTGAAGGAAGTGTGAGATGGGATGCCATAGTAAGGTCGGAGCATGGTGGCGAAGATCCTACAACCACGGCAGTGGCTTTCCAGTGAGACACAACAATGTCAGAGAAATAGGGCTAGCTAGTGAGCTCAAGGAACTCACCATGGAACCAATCAAGGCGGTAGTTTGATCAGAGATGGCCTGAGCCAAGCTAGCCATGTGAGCACGGATCATGCGGTGGCACACGGTGGTGGCAAGGCTATGTCAAGGAAGGCTAGGTGGTGGTAGTGATTGGCAAGGGTGCGCAGGGTGATTAGTAGGTGGAGGCCAAGTTACCGGTGCAAGGAATTGACATGAACTGCACTAGGTAGGTGGCTTGCCGTCAGCGCATGCCAACCCGGTCTTATTGACTCGGTGGAACGGTAGCTCCAAATTAGAGCATGACACGATGAGGCTTGCTGTAAGGTGGGGTTAGGTGGGTGGCAAGATACTCAGCAAAGCTGAGGACAAGGTTAATTGGATTGGGGTGCCTCCACCACGGCGAATTAATGGGAGTGGGTCCGCCGGCCATGGCGACAGCAGAGACAAGGGAGGACAGGTGAGACTTGGCTCGTTGCTGCCGTGGCATGACGTGGCTATCAATTGGTGTACAAACAAGTACAACTATAGGACGATGGGGAATCAGCCAAACGTGCTCAGGACGGTGGGCCGCACGACCATAAATCGCAACCGACGACGGCGACTCCATCCTACACCGCAGTGGCATGGCGTCGGTCAGCGTAAGCGTCACATCAAGGCAGATGTGATGGCAATGTAGATGGGGCAAGGCCATGCATGACAAGGTGACCTGTGGGTAGGGCCAAGTTTGGCCAAGCACTCATGGCACTGCATAGGAGAGCGTGAGGCGGCAAGGCGGTAGGCACACGTGACGATGGTGCTAGGGCGCACATGGTGACTTTGCGACAGCAACGCAGTGGCCCAACATGCGGGGTTAGCGACATGGCGAAGTGGCTACAGCTGGCTAGTCAGACCAGCGGACCCGCGGTGATGGTGATGCGGGTCCGGGTGGCTGTGCGCGTGCGTGTGCGTGCGTGGCGTGCTAGGGCGTAGCAATGACGACGCGTCCTGTAGTGCGGGGCTGGCGGCAAGGCTGGCCAACATGGTAGCCCACGTGTGGCGCACACATTGGGCTACAGGCACAGCGACAATGAGTGCTGGCGTGGTGATCGCGCCTAGACGCTACAATTTGGCTAGGAAAAGTGACTTGCACGCTTTTTAAAGCTGTTGAAAAACCCAACTCGATGATCTAGTTGGTAAACCAACTATTTTATGCTCGAGAGGGTTGATCAAGCTACTAAAACAAACCCTTAAACCATGCCACTACCTAACCCAATCCTCCTATAAAAATTGTAGAACTTAGCTTCGTTGACCCATTTTCAGACTTGAGAAAAGTGACTAAGTTTCGATCGGTTTTGCGTCAACTTCGATTTCTAGGCTACCAATTAAGCTTGCTAGTGACTCCCGTTCTTGACCACGAGTATTTCACCATCACCTATGAAGTTTGTACTATGAAATTATCAAAGTTTTACATATGCATTCTATAGCATTTTCGTTCAATAAAAATTCGTTTAGAACACTAAGTGATACAACGCGACATGAAATGTAACATTCATTTTGTGTTTCCGACGAACGTTTCAAGTTATGTATATTGCTTTACACTCTATAATTCATACATGTACACATAAGTATGATGCTCATACAGTGTTTTAGCAAAAAGTTGTACAGTGTAACACCGAGGGTGTTACAAATCAACCCCCCTAAAATAAAATCATGACCCGAGATTTCATGTGCCTAGTGTGGGAAGGAGATTGGAACTACATTTCAACTTAGTAACTACTCATCAGAGCCAAAGAGAAGGTGGGGGTAATGCTTCAATATATAGCTCTCTTGTTCCCACATGGCTTCATCCTCTGAATGGTTTTGCCACTGTACCTTGTAGAACTTTACCACACTGTTTCTTGTCACTCTTTCTTTTTCATCTAGGATTTTGACAGGGTGCTCAACATAAGTCAAATCTGGATGGAAGGGAAGCCCTTCAATTTCCATAGCTTCATCAGGAACCCGCAAACATTTCTTCAATTACGATACATGAAACACATTGTGTACCATAGATAAAATATTAGGAAGCTATAGACGGTATGCAACTGGGCCACACTGCTTCAAAACTTTGTAAGGACCCACATATTGGGGAGCTAGCTTGCCATGGATACCAAACCGATGCAGCCCTCTCATAGGAGACACCTTGAGGTACACATGATCCCTAACTTCGAACTCCAAGGGCCTTCTACGCTTGTCAAAATAGGTTTTCCATTGGCTCTGAGCTGCCTTCAAATGAGGTTATGTTTAGTTCGCGAAATGAAAATTTTTGGATGTCACATCGGATGTTTCGGGGATGTCGGAAGGGGTTTTCGAATACTAATAAAAAACTGCATTACATGTCACTGGGCAAGGGCTATAGATATCCTGGAGTAGGCATATGATCTGCCTTAACTCTACCACAAGTGTCGCACTCCATTACATGTCGGGTGATGTCCTGCTTCATGTTGGACCACCAGTACAAGTGGCATAGATCATGGTACATTTTGTTGCTACTAGGATGAATGGATAGCTTTGAATGATGGGCTTTATTCAAAATCTTCCTTTTCATCTCCTCATTGGATGGAACCACTAGTCTATTCTTATACCTCACTACATCTTGCTCATCAATACTAAAGTGAGGGCCACACCCTTCTTCAATCAATTTCCTGATATGAGGAATTCCTTTAGTGTCTTGCCTCTGCTCTAGAATAATCTTCTCAAGCAAGTCTGAGGTCAAAGCAATGTGAGCCAACACCTCTGCATGGTTGAGAGACAAAGGTATTTCCTCAACTCGATGTGACTTTTAGCTCAAAGCATCAGCCACTACATTGGCCTTTCCTAGGTGGTAATGTACCTCCTAGTTATAATCCTTAATCAATTCCAACCATCTCCTTTGCCTCATATTCAACTCAGACTGAGTGAAAATATACTTGAGTCTCTTATAATCAGTGAAAATATGTACTTTGTTACCCAATAGATAGTGCCTCCAAATCAGGAGTGTGGACCATAGTAGCCAGCTCTAAATCATGGGTGGGGTAATTTACTTCGTGCTTTTTCAGTCAGCGTGAAGCATAAGCTATCACACATCCATCTTGCATAAGCACACATCCCACCCCCATCTTCGAGGCATCACAATATACATCAAAGGGTCTATCAATATCTAGTTGGGCCAACACAAGAGCAGTGGTCAGAAATATCTTCAGAGCTTAGAAGGATTCTTCACAGGCTAGGCTCTAGTTAAACTTAGCTTCTTTTTAGAGCAGCTTGGTCATTGGCTAAGCTATCTTAGAGAAATTCGGGATGAAACGCCAATAGTACCTAGCTAGACCAAGGAACTGACGAATCTGGTGCATAGACTTGGAAGACTTCTAATTCAACACATCTTGTACCTTGTTGGGATCTACAGAAATGCCGTCAGGTGTCAACACATGTCCCAAGAACTACACTTGATCTAACCAGAATTCACACTTACTGAATTTAGCATACAACTTGTGTTTCCTCAATTAAGCTAGTACTATCCAAAGGTGTTGGGCATGCTCTTCATCATTCTTGGAATATATCAGGATATCATCATTGAATACCACAACAAACTTGTCTAGCTCTAGCATAAAGACTGAATTCATCAGGTACATGAAGAAGGTAGGAGCATTGGTGAGACAAAAAGACATTACTAGGTACTCATACAGCCCATACCTAGTAGAAAAAGTTGTCTTTAGTATATCATGTGGTCTAATCTTGATCTGATGATAGCCTTAACAGAGGTCAATTTTTTAGAACACTTTGGCACCAGCTAGCTGATCGAACAAAGTATCTATGCATGGCAAAGGATACTTGTTCTTAATTGTTACCACATTAAGTGGGTGGTAATCCACACATATCCACAGAGTACCATCCTTCTTCATAAAAATGGCTGGACAACCCCATGGGGAAGAGCTAGGACAGATGAAGCCTTTTTCCATCAATTCTTCCAATTGTTTCTTCATCTCAGCCAACTCCTTTAGAGCCATGTGGTACGGGCATCGGGAGATAGGAGCAGTACTAGGCTCTAGCTCAATGGAGAACTCCACCTCTCTGTCCGGTGGTAACCCAGGTAGATTTTTGAGAAAAACATCCAGGAACTCACATACTATCAGGATAGAGGCAAGATTAGGAGAGGCTTTAGCATGAGCAGCAATAGGTAAGACTAGATCTAAAGGTACAAGAAGGGACATCCTATCCTCAAAAGAAGGAAGTCATAACTCGATAATTCTCTGCTTCAAATCCAAGACTACCCCATACACCTACAACCAGTTTATTCCAAGAATTGCATCAATGCCTTGCCTAGGCAGTACCATGAACTATAGGTGGTAAGTGTGGGTGGCTAATACTAAGCTTACTGTGTTCGTATGGGTATTGATGCACATCTACGCACCCGGAGTACGAATTGTATACACATCCGGTATGGCCATAAGTGGTATATTGCGCCAGTCTACAAATCCTATGCTCATGAATGAATGTGATGCACTAGAATTAAATAACACATAAGCTGGATGGGAATCAATGGTGAACATACCAGCCATCACCAGTTCCTACTACAATATCAGCTCAGCGTCCATGAAATTCACCTATCCAGATCGGCTGGCTGGCACTTTCTTGTTGATCACTATCCTCCTAACTAGCCTGGAGTTAGCCGATGGTTGAGCAGACTAAGCTGGCTGGTTCTGAGGACACTCTCAGGCATAGTGGCCATCTTTGCCACATTTGAAACAATCACCAGACTTGTTTCCTTATCCTAGACGAGGTGGGACTGCTATCCCTGAGGCTGCTAGGGTTGCACCTGCTAAGTGGGTGCACGGTACTACGTGGAAGAATTCTGAGAAGTATGCTAGGGCTACCGAAACAAATGCCTGCCTAATGATTTATAGGGCACCCATCGAACAACTTGTACCTTCTAAGTATGAGGGTGCCTAGAAGACCATGTGGTCACCCGCTTTCTCTTCCACTCTACTTGGGAATCCCGCTGCAAGCCCTCCACGGCGATGGCATCATTCATCATTGCCCCAAAGGTCTGATAGTTCCTAGTATACAATCTCTCCTGAAGGCTGTAAGAGAGGCCACGATAGAAGCGGTCCCTTTTCTTTTCATCGGTGTCCACATGAATTCCAGCATATTGGGACAAGTGATTGAACTTATTAACGTAGTCCATCACTACCATACCCCCTTGCTGAAGATCTAGGAACTCAGTCAACTTCCTATTGAGGACACCAGTAGGAATATAGAACTCTTTGAACGCTACGGTGAACTCCTGCCAGGTCACTCGATGATCTGGCTGCTGTATAGCATGGAAGGTATCCCACCATGCACTTGTGGACCCCAACAACTGCTGCGCTGCAAAGTGCACTTTCTACTCATCAGCCACATTGAGCAACAGAAGCTTCTGCTCTAGAATACGAAGCCAGTGCTCTGCATCTAGGGGCTCAATTATCGGTGTGAAAGTGGGAGGGTGGGTCTTGAGGAAATCCTGGTAAGAGGAGGGTCCCTTAGGACCGTGGGCACCACCCCCATTCCCACCATTACCCCTGTGGACTCCACGAGCAAAGCCGGTGATAGCTTGTGCCAGTAGCTCCATGGCACGGGCAGACTCGCGACGCACAGCCATCATTTCCACACAAGTCTTTGGTGGTGGTGGTGGCAGTGGCGGTGGCAGAAAAGGAGGAGCCAGAAGTGGAGCCTCATGGCTCTCCCCGTTACCATGCTCATTGGCTCGGCCACTTTCACCCTAGCCCTCACCAAGACCGTGGCCCGCACCGGCTCTGGTGCTCCCATGTCTGGACCTTAGATTTATCTATAAGAGATAGGAACCAATCACTTAGGATAACCTTCCAGATCAGGAGCAAGGGATTAGAGAAATGATGAGACATTTATAACAACATTCTTTTAGTTAATCCTAATACCTTACTAATCCAATTATACATGTAGGGGGCTTTAGTTTTAAGCAAGATGCTACTATCATGATGCATGTATTGGACTATACGCTCACTCAAGCCGGAATATAGCGGCATCCACAAATTTTTGGCACATCGCACACTCACTTTCCGTATGCTAAGCGATTTCTTACGCAACATAAGTCAGTGTACCTGTAAAAAACTAATTAGATAAAACTAGTGCCGCTATCCTAGATAGACCATATTGCTAGGGCTTATACTTATTTACACAACTTTAGCGCATCCTAATTTTTCACAAAACTTTTGTTGGTTAAATTTTTAAGTTTTTTAAAAGAGTGATGAACTCGTAACCCATTATTGACTCTGGTAGCAACTGTAACAGAACCGCCCGAAATAACATACTTATGGAGGCACTCGTCTTCCACCAGATACTAAGCACCCAAGCAAGCTACAGCGGGCGGTATTCGTCAGGCACACCCCAAGGAAGAACCTAAAAGATCTATATTTTTCCCTAAGGATCCAATAATGAGAACGAGTTACAACACTTAATCCATATCATACATCCAGAGTGTAACACCCTAAAATTAGCTACTTTCTAAAAAGAGTAAATTGATTTCTGTTTATTGTTTTGTGCTCATATAAACATAGGTAAAAGAAAATTTAAAATCCAACATAAGGGTAGCAACATGTTTGTGCATACATGCCGTTGCATTGGTACTTTTGTGATGAGTGGTTTGAAAAATAAATTTAAATCTCAATCTTCAAAATATTATTTTCAAGTAGTGGTTTAAAAAGAATTTAAAAACTTGCAAAAATAAAAGTTAGATAAGATGCTTTGTTTTTAAAATCCAAAGGCTTGAAAAAGGTTTTAAGACGCGTTAGAACGATGCCTCTCTTTCTGGAAATCTTTCTGACCTTTTTTGGGATTAAATTCCTATTTCTTGGAGCTTTGTCTTTTTCCTCGATCAATCCAAAAGTCTTTTCTGGGAGCTAAACCACCTGGGCTGTGTTCCTTATTCTTCCATCTATCTCTAGGAATTTTTCTAGTATTATTCGGAGCTCAGAGATATTTTTCGAAGCCTAAATAGTAATTCCTGATTTTTTTGTAATTATTTTAATTCCGAAAATCAATTATTTCCTAAAATATCTCATATTTCCAAAATCTTCAAACCCTGCGTGTGTGTATATATATATATGCCAGTGTAGCCCTCGACGCGAGGATTGTAGAAGTATAGCCCGTTTTTTGAGCCGCCACTCGTAGCCCCACAGATCGGATGTCGAAGTTCGGCACAGCTAGGTTTCCAGCGAACTTCCGGCGAGCTTTTCTGGCCAAACCATCACGTTTTAGCGTCGACCACCACCACCACCACGAGGTAGATCTCATCGTCCTCTATGTCGGCACACCTTTACTTTTGCAAATCCCTGATCTATTCATCGTTTCCCTAACCCTTCTTTCTCTACTCCAGAGAGGAACTCCATGGGCGGTCGTGTTCTTCGTCCTCTCCGGCCTCCACCAGTGCACGCCGCTGCCCTTGGCCCGTGGCCCATGCGCCTATGCCCTAGCTCTACGCGCCACCGCTAGATCATGCCTTGGCCCCAGCCCCTCTGGTTGTGTGCTCCCACATGCAGGAAGCAGGTACCGTTCCTGCAGTGGCCGACGGCCACCGGCCGAGTGGGCCCCGCCCCGCCCCGCGTTGCCCTAGGCCCCTACGTCATGCGGCCCTGTGTCGCCGCTGTCTGGCCAGCCGAGCACCACTTGGCTAGGGCCTTCCCTTCCCTACACGGCAGCAACAGACAACCATGACCGTGTACGTACAGAAGCTCAAGGTTGAAGATGACCGTATTTACAAGAATGCCACTGGTTCGTTAAATCTTGGTCGTTTCTTCGTTTTAATTCAGTTTTAGTTCATTCCAGTTGCGTTAGTTTCGTGTCGTTAAGATCTACGCGGTAGAGTTATTAGTTTTTATATCACATGTTTATGAATTTATTTTATTAAAATATTAATTGTGTCCATAATTAATTAATCATTGTTTAATTAATGTTGATTTAGGTATTTGATTTTCATTCGATTGCGTGAGTTTCATCGTAGTGTGTGATACGTGTTAGCAGCGTCATCCAATATAACAAATGTTTCTAAATTTTAATATAAGGTATTAATTTAATTTATATTTATTCAATAGCTTTAAATTAAAAGCAACTACATAAGGTTAACTTCGTTCTTGTCGTGTTAAATCGTGCCAATGTAAGGTACACATAAGTAGCAACGTTTATCACGTCCCATGTTCATAATATTATAATTTAAATATTAATTTAATTAATGATTACATAAACTTGTTTCTAAATAACAACAATCTAGGACTGTATCTACCTTTTATAATTACTTATTAATTAATGTCAACTTAAATATGTATGTATTAATTATAATTTGCTTAGTTTTAACATGATTTATATAAAGTGAGTTAAGATGCTTTCACATGCATTTTTCTCTTGCAAAGTTAAAGTTAATTTGATTAAATGATGCGTGCATGTTTATGTATAAAATATGACTAGTTCAACTCGGCTTTTAAAATAAAATGTAATTTTATGTAATCTGAATTAATATGCTTCACATAGTTTTGCTCAATTAAAATAAATCAAGCATATAGGCTTTTTCTCTCTTTTGTAATATAAAATTCCGATAGTTGTTTCTTTTTAATGATAGTTCCGTTATCGGTGATTCTTGCGTTCCCGTGATTGTAGCGACGATTCTACTCTTTTAGTATATTGTTTTAAAGCTTATGGTTTTCCATTTTATAAGCAAAATCTTCTAGTAGATGTATCTTTTCAACAGTAGCTCCGATTAGTGTGCCTCTCGCGACTGTGTGTGCGTAGCGATGCGTAGAATCGTATTTCAAACTCTTTTACTTATTTTTCTATGATTGGTGTATTATTCTGATATAGATGCAATTGTATGCTATGCATGTATGTGTATGGATGTTGTGTGGTTGTCGATGTTTTACCACCGATAGCCTGCCACGGGGGTACCCGGGGCAGTATGTTCAGGCTTCGGCGTATGCCGAACTCGATGGTTTACGCAAGAGACAGCCGATTTATCCTGGTTCAGGCCATCGATCGTAGATCGAGTAATAATCTTACATCCAGTCGGCCTTAGCCTTTGCGTTGGATTGATTATGATCTGCTCTATTCTCTCTTTTGACAGGAGCATTGCCCTCCTTTATATAGTCAGGAGGCCAGAGTCCTAGTCGGTTTACAATGAGATTTTCTAGTAGGATTACTTGATAGTTCTACTACTAAGATTTACATGGGAAGAATCCTAGTTGAACTAGATCTTCTCTCTCCCTTGCGGGGTATCCTGTGGGTCCCATATCGACAAGCCCCCGAGCACTTCATGGTTGAGCTCTGAAAGTCTCGCTCTGCCCCTTCAAGTCTTGTTGAGTAGGAATAAGATGTCATCCGAGTGCTTTCTGGAGTGAAACCTTGTAGCGCTTCTTAGGATCTTTGAGTGGTGAGTGCTTTTCTGAAGAAAAAATACATCCATCTGGTTGTAGCCCCTGAGCTTCTTGCTATTTGGAACAAGGAGCTAGAGGATCTTGTCTTGAAGTTGTTCCGATTGTTCGTTGAAGTTTTATCAAAAAGAACTCGAATATGGCTCGTTCCGGGTTCTTTTTGTCGTAATGTCTTGAAATGGTCTGTGTTGAGGAAGTCTTTTGGTGACGTGCGCTTTTTCGAAGAAAAAGCGCACTCACTGAGTGTAGCCCCCGAGCCTCTTGCTATTTGGAACAAAAAGTTGAAGGGTCTTGATCCTTTATGTTATTTGAAAATTTGTGTTCTGAAGTAGTCCCCAAGACTTGGATTAAACCATCGTCTGAGTAGTCTCGCGGCATCCTTCCGAAGCGGCCTTTTATTCTTGGATTAAACCATCATCCGAGTAGTTTTGCGGCATGCAGCCTCCGAGCTTATGTTCGGGTTCCTTTTTGGTGAAATTGCACTCACTGAGTGTACGAGCCTCATGCTTTTGGGTTTATCCCGCAGCTCCGCGCTTTCTCCAAGTTCTTCTCTTTAGAAAAGAAGTCGGATGAAGAGTCTTGATGTATCGTCATCGTTGTAGTCTTGAGTTTCTTGTATTCTTGGTCCTTTGTCTTTGGTTCCGAGCCTCCGGAAGTAGTTGAAATGAAAACTGGGTTCCCTAGCTTAGTGTTGATTAGGCTATGGTGCTGGTCGAGCCTCCGAGCATATATCCATGTTGTTTTGTTCAGGAAGAAATCGGATGCGAGGTCCTGGCGTATTCTTTGATGGTCTGCTGTTGCCAGATGTAGTTGTATGGTGGTGGTTGAGTGTAAATGCCTTTTGTTCAAGGGTTGTACTGTGCTGGTATATTCTTCCGAATATGCCCATCTTCGAGTACTGCTTTCTCTCGCCTAAGTCATCTATTATTGAGTCCTATCTTTTCACTGTATCCTTTGTTAGGCTTATTTCGTTGGTACTCCTAGTCCATGTGCACCGATCCTTTGGTCTATAAATACTGTCCCGGAGTGCTTGTTTTCATTCATTGGATATTCTGTTGAAACCTTGGTGGTCATGAACATGGTAGTTTGTGAAGTAGAGCAGCCCCCGAGCATGTTTTGTAGTTCCTGTGTGTCTTGTCGTAGCTGGAGGAAGTCTTGTGATAGGGATTAGAGGTAGGCTAATCCCGCGATAGCATTGTGCCAGGATGTACGTGGTGGTAGTTGGAGGAAGTCTTGTGATGTGGGCTTCGTTCCTTCATCCGGCAGTTCTGGATTGATCCTCATCGCCTGTCTTAAGACCGTCCGGTGCAGATCAACACCATATCCAGCATCACATCGGTCTTGGGTAGACAGATGCCTGCCGGCCTTCTATGCTCCATGTTGCCCTGCCATGCTGTCGATTTCCGCCTTGGATGCACTGCGTCCGTCCTTTGAAGAAAATAGTGTAACTGATGGCGGTTTGTCCTTCCAAGTAGCAATTTAGGACACGTAGTCGTTCCAGAGCCTAGTCATGTTCGTGTTCCTCTTTGCTACCTTGCTTTTCATGGTGCCGAGTTCGTTGGTTCTTGTAAGATTTGTAATCTTCTATTTTTGAAGTCGCTTGTAATGTAACGAATCTTGTCTTCTGAGTTGTCTTTGACTTTTCTGTTGTGATCCCTGTCGTTCGTGAGACTACCGAGTTCTTTCTTACATAACCGGGTTCTTTTGTTCCTCGTGAGGTAGCCCTTTCTTTCTTCTTTCTTTCTTCTTGGTTTGACGGGTTGTTCTTGTATCAATCTGATAACCCTACCGTGGCGTTGGATGGATAAGTCTAAAATCTGCCCGTTGGTTTGTACCGTTGTGAGGATTCGTGCCCTCCGTTGTTTTAGCTGCGTCGGTAAATGAACCGTTGCGTTCCCACATTGTGTTTTAACGGGCTTTGTGGGCTGTTTGTATCACTAAAAAATCTATTTAAAGACCTTTTATCTTCCTTTCCCTTGTCGCCCAGCTCTTGCCTTTAAACCCTAGCTCTCAAAAATCCGCCGCCATCATTGTCGCCATCACCCGAGCACCATCATTCTAGCTTCATCTTCCTTAGTGCCATTTTTGCTTCTGACAGTTCATGGGAAAGAAGAAAACTGCAAGCAAGTCTTAGGCGACCTTCGTGGACGAGGAGTCATCCCTGTCTTTGATTGAAAACCAAGAGTTCATGGCCATGAGGGCAGCTCAGAAGGTTTGGCCGGCTCCAACAACAAGCAAAGACCAGCTGCGCGAGCTCGTTAGCGATGGCTTGATCCAAAGCAAAGTCATCGCTGAATGGAGAGTTTCGGGCGAGCATTGGGTTCCGGCTCCGGGTCCTGGTGAGATTGTCCTTTTTGTTTCCTTTGTCCACGCTGGACTTTGTCTTCCTGCTTCCGCCTTCCTTCATCAGTTTCTTGGTTATTTCGGGGTTAGTCTGAACCATCTAACCCCAATGTCATTCTCCATCTTTCTATTTTTGTTCACCTTTGTGAAGCCTTCCTTGGGATCCCTCCTTCTCTATCTCTTTTTCGCTTTTTCTTTCGTCTGAAACCTCAACCCCGCCGTGAAGAAACCAGCGCCCTTGGCGGTTGCGGGATTCAGTTTCGCCAGGGTCTCAAAATTAAGTTTTTTGATTATGACCTGGTCGATTCTATCAAAGGTTGGCGTGTCGAGTGGTTCTACGCTGCCAATTTGATCCCTTCTCTTGTCGTTCACTCCGGATCTGGTCCTGTGGTGAATGACCGATGTGACAAGAAGCTTGAGTCACCTGCTGAGATTCAAGCGATCCAGCCACTCCTTGATAGGATTAGCATGCTGAAACAGCAGGGTTTGACCGGCTTTGGTATTGTTTCAAGCTTCCTTCATCGCCGGGTTCAGCCTTTGAAAGAGTGGGAGCATCTCGGCTTTGAGTATTCTGGGGCCGAGGATCCTTCACGCATGGTCCTAGCTCTTGAGCTGACCGGTGAGGAGGTACTCGAGCGCCTCCAGAAGATGCTGAAAGGAGTGAGCATCATTCCTCCTGCCGTCTCTGAGTTCTCGGCCATCAACCCGCCCCCAGCTGTGAGTTGTCTATCTTTTTATTTGAGTTCTTTATGTACTCTTGCTGCATCCGTTCTTGCTTAGCTTTTCCTTGTCTCGGTGTTTTATCTTTTTTCGCAGGAGCTTGGGCGGAACTTTGTCGATCCGACCCCCCTTGATGTTCTCCCTACCATGGCGAAGACTGGGGATCATCTAGCTGGTACTTCTGTAATTAGTAAGTCTCAAACCTTTACAGCCCTTCCTAGGGTTTCTTTCAGATTTGTTGATGTATATGAAGAATATGTTCCTCGTCTAGTCCCTCGCGGTCCTCGCAGTGTCCCAAAGAGGGGGCGAATGGACGGGTCTTCATCTGGCTTGCCTGTCTCCAAGAAGCCTCGCAAACCAAGTACTCCCTTAGGTACTCCAGTTGTTGCTAGCATGCTCTTAGATGAGCACATTTAATACTCTTTGTTCTTTTATTTTCATGTTTCTCTCTTGAACCGAGTACTTTTCATCTCCTTTTCAGCAGGTGCTCTAGTTTCGTTGGCTGAGGAAGAAGAGGATGATGAAGTCCCCCTCATCATGCGGCAGTGAGTTGTTTTTCATATTCTTATTGCATTGAATTTCTCCTCTTTGTTTTGAATTTTAGTCTTGAACTTTTTGAAGTAATCGGAGGTCGGGTGTGAGTTCTTCCAAGGCTCCCACGCCGACTTCTTTTGAAGCTCCGGTGTTGAGTTCTTTGGTTGCCTCTGTCCCGAGCTGTACCGCTCCTCCGGTGTGGAGTTCTTCCACGGCTCCAGCCCTGGCTTCTTCTGCAGCTCCATTGTCGGCTATCCCGCTCCCGTCACCGGGTGGCGGGGACGTCTTCGCCGTCATGGTTCCCCCTGCGAGGCTTTCTCTTGGCTTTGCGAAGAAAAAAGTAGTCGGGTGAGTAGATTCTAGCTTTATCTTTTTGGCTTTTATCTTCCTTCCTCTGGTTTTTATTGGTGCTTCCTTTTATCACTTTTCAGTGTTTCGTCTTCTCTAATTTCTTCATCGACTTCTTCTCTGCCTCCCGCTGTGCTAATGAGTTCTGAGCCTCGAGACTCACAACATTCTGTTGATGAAGTCGTCGCGGGGGCTTCAGAGCTACCTGGCGGAGTTGCGGACTTGGTCGCTCCGGAGGTAACTGTGGCCATCGCGCCGGGTCCTTCTGAGGGTTTGGCTCTGGCTTCCCTGGAGGTTGCTTTGGTCGTTCCTTCTTCGCCCCAGTTGGCCTCTCCTTCCCCTTCTCTTGCTTCCGGTGGCCCCTCCTTTTCCGATGACGTGGTGCAACAGTTTGATGCCACTCATCGGTTATCGGAGCTGATCGCAGCCTGGGGGAGCTTGTCGACCCTCGCGACTTCTTTTGGTGAAAACTCTAGGTAGGTTTTACTGCCACTCCTCTTTTGCATGCTTGTTTTTCTTCTATCCTTACGCCTTGTTTCTCTTTGCCTCTTTTTGCTCAGTCTTTCTCTCGTGATCATTCTGGCTTCTTTTTCTCATCTGAAAATGAGAGGAAGTTGTCTTCGGAGGTGGACGCTCTAAAAGCCGATCTTGACCTCCTCCGGGCTAAGTTGGAGACGGAGCATCAAATGCACCAAAAGGAGGAGAAAGCCCTTCGCGCCCGAGTAGTGGAGACGGAGAAACAGAGAGATGCTGCGGTGGAGTCTGCGAAGAATGAATGCAAAGGTGCCACAGGTTCTACCTGTTTCTTCTTGTATTTTGACTTCTTTTTCCGCTGACTTGTTCTTGGGTGTCCTGTCTAGCTCTCCGAGTTGAGAAGCAGAAGCTCTCGGAGAGTATTGATGAAATGAGGGCCCTTGTCCGTTCTAGTCATAATAGAGCTGAGGAGGTAATTACTCATGCTGAGGAAGAACTCACCCTTGCTAAGTTGATTAGGCGCGGAGCTGACAGAGATCTTGTGCAAGCCCAAAAACTATTGAAGGCTTGTCCGGGAAGCTGGCAACGGCTACTGAGAATTGGAATGTTTTGTGGAAATCTTTTCGTTTAGTAGCCGATGTCCTCTGGACTCTAGCGGATGACGGGCAATCTTGGGCGTAGTTCATTCCCCGGATTCCGACTCATTTCCAAGAGTTCGCGAAGAGGTGTGCCTAAGTATGTACCAAGAATGTGCTGGCCCAGGTCCGGGTCCTTGCTCCAGAGGCGCCTCTCTCCAAGATAGCAGAAGAAGCTGAAAGCCAAGAATATCTTGACGCCATTGAGAGGATGGAGTCTGAGGTCGAAGGTCTAGCCAATAGGGTTGTAGACAGTCTAAATATTGACATTTCCCTTTCTGATGACAACGCCTGACTCGATTGAGCATCCCCTTGTAATATTACACTCCTTTTTAAATGAAGATTCTTTATTTTTGTTGATGTATTCTTTGCCTGGGTGCGGTTGAAGTTACTTGACTTGCTGAGTAATTTGTCTTGTTCCCGTCTCTGCTCCGCAAAACAACTCTGTGCGTTATTCTGACGAGACCCCGCGATTTGTCGAGTACTTTTCTTTTATTCCTCCTTTGTGATCCGTCGAGTGCTTTGTCCATGCTATGACTTGTTAGATGTAGATCTTTGCGTTAACAACCTTTCGCCTGCGCTATGTAAAACGACTCGGTATAGAATGTTGCCTTGACAAACTTCGGCATCTGAGTGCTTTCTTGAATGGCGCTTGTGCTTTTCTGAGGAAAAAGTATTCCTATCTGGATGTAGCCCCCGAGCCTCTTGCTTTTCGGAATGAAGTGCTGGAGGGTCTTTTGAAGTTAAATTTCGGTCGACTCAGCCATTTTGCTTTTTGTTTCGGGTGTTAGCTTTTAGCTACCCTCATCGGCGAGCTCAAGCGTTTTTTCAGCTATTTTGCTCTCGGCCGGGATGCTCAGGCATGTTTTTAGCCATTTTGCTTTTTTGTTTCGGGTGTTAGCTTTTAGCTACCCTCATCGACGAGCTCAAGCATTTTTTTAGCTATTTTGCTCTCGGCCGGGATGCTCAGGCATGTTTTCAGCCATTTTGCTTTTTTGTTTCGGGTGTTAGCTTTTAGCTACCCTCATCAGCGGGCTCAAGCGTTTTTTTAGCTATTTTGCTCTTGGCCGGGTTGCTCAGGCATGTTTTCAGCCATTTTGTTTTTTTGTTTCGGGTGTTAGCTTTTAGCTACCCTCATCGGTGGGCTCAAGCGTTTTTTAGCTATTTTGCTCTCGGCCGGGATGCTCAGGCATGTTTTCAGCTATTTTGCTTTTTTGTTTCGGGTGTTAGCTTTTAGCTACCCTCATCGGTGGGCTCAAGCGTTTTTTCAGCTATTTTGCTCTCGGCCGGGATGCTCAGGCATGTTTTCAGCCATTTTGCTTTTTTGTTTCGGGTGTTAGCTTTTAGCTACCCTCATCAGCGGGCTCAAGCGTTTTTTTCAGCTATTTTGCTCTTGGCCGGGATGCTCAGGCATGTTTTCAGCCATTTTGCTTTTTGTTTCGTGAAAACAACTCGTTGAAGGTCATGACAAGACATGCTGTGGATGAATGCCATCTTTATTGATCATGAGTATAAACTACTACATATGTTGTTGAAGAGTATTGCCTTTCGTCGATTGTGAACGTTGGTCCCTTGTGGCTTGCATATCTGTTTTTTCTTGAGTGGTTTCTATGCGTAGAATCTTCTTAGCTGGCTGATGTGCCATGTATTGCTGACTTCTTTTCCATCTTCGGTTATTAACTTGTATGTGCCTGGTCCGGTGACTTTTGTGACAATGAAGGGACCTTCCCATGGACTGAGTAGCTTATGTCGTCCGTCAGTCTTCTGTATCCTTCTTAGTACTAAGTCTCCGACTTGTAGTGATCGAGGTTGGGTACTCTTGTTGTAATGCCGTCTTAAACCTTGTAGGTATCTGGCTGATTGGAGGGTAGCGTTTACTCTGATTTCTTCTGAGCTGTCGAGTTCTAATCTTCTTATGTGTTCCGCTTCTCCTTCATCGTATTGCTCTATCTTTGGGGATGTCCAGATCAAGTCGGCGGGCAGTACGGCCTCTGACCCGTAAACTAGGAAGAAAGGTGAGTGGCATGTTGCTCTGCTTATTTGAGTTCATAGTCCCCATACTACTTTTGGTAATTCTTCAATCCATTTGGACCCATAGTCCACTAGTTCTTCGTATAATCTTGGCTTTAATCTGGCTAGTATGAGTCCATTAGCCCTTTCTACTTGTCCGTTGGCCTCTGGATGTGCAACAGACGCATAGTCTATACTGAAACCACAGTCTTGTGCCCAGCCCTTGAATTCTATAGCTGTGAAAGGGGAGCCTAGATCTGTGATGATTCGATTGGGCATGCCAAAGCGGTGCATAATGTCTTGGATGAACTCGACTGCTTTGGTTGCGCTGTACTTCGCGAGTGGTTTGTATTCAATCCACTTGGTGAATTTGTCGATTGCTACGAAGATGTACTCGAAGCCGCCTTTTGCTTTTTTCAGGGGTCCTACTTGATCTAGCCCCCAGCAGGAAAAAGGCCAAGCGGGTGGGATGCAGATAAGATTGTGAGCTGGTACGTGGGCTTGTCTTGCAAACATTTGGCAATCTTTGCATTTTTTGACAAGCTCTTCTGCGTCTTTCAAAGCGGTTGGCCAGTAGAATCTGGTGCGAAATGCTTTGCCAACCAGTGTCCTTGAAGCAGCATGATTTCCACAGCAACCTGAGTGTATTTCATCTAGGATTTCTTTGCCTTCTTCAAATGAGACACATTTTAGTAGTACTCCTGATGATGCTGCTCTTCTCTAGAGTTTATCCCCTACTAGAACGTAGTTTTTGCTTCTGCGAACAACTTGTGTGGCCTCTGCTTTATCTGCTGGCAGTTTATTTTCTTTGATATAGTCAATGAAAACTTGGGTCCATGAAGTGTTGATTATCAAGATCTAAACGCCTTTAGCCTGAATTTCATGTGTTGTTTCACCGGGTTGTTTGATAGAGGGAACTGATAGCTCTTCTATGAATACGCCGGGTGGAACTTTTGCTCTGTCTGATCCGAGCTTGGCAAGGACATCTGCTGCAATGTTGGAATCGCGTAGGACGTGTAAAATTTCTAATCCTTGGAAATGTTTTTCAAGTTTCCGTATTTCAGCACAATAAGCACCCATGTTTTCTTTGGTGCAATCCCAATCTTTGTTGACTTGGTTGATGACCACTGCTGAATCACCGTATATGAGTAATCTTTTTATTCTGAGGGTAATCGCCACTCGTAGCCCGTGGGTGAGGGCTTCATATTCTGCTTCGTTATTTGTAGCTTGCCATAATATCTGAAGGACGTACTTGAGTTGTTTTCCTTCTGGAGAAATGAGGAGAACGCCTACACCGGCCCCGCCTAGTTTGAGTGATCCATCAAAGTACATCTTCCAGTGGTCAAGGATTGTATCTGATAAAGGCTATTGAATCTCTGTCCATTCGGCCACGAAATCGGCGAGGGCTTGAGATTTGATTGCTTTCTGTGGGGTGAAATTGATGTCAAGAGCTCCAATTTCAACTGCCCACTTGGATATGCGCCCCGTGGCATCTTTATTGTGTAGGATGTCTCCGAGTGGAAAATCTATCACCACGGTAATCTTGTGGCTTTCGAAATAGTGGCGAAGCTTCCGTGAGGTAATGAGTAGAGCGTAGAGTAGTTTTTGTACATGCGGGTACCGGATTTTGGATTCTGACAGTACTTCGCTGATGTAGTATACGGGACATTGCACTTTATACACGCGCCCTTGTTCTTCTCTTTCTATGACTATTGTTGTGCTGATTACGGTAGGAGTTGCCACAATATATAGCATCATATCTTCATCTTTCTTTGGAGGTGTCAGGATAGGCGATGAAGTGAGGTATTCTTTAAGTTTTTTGAAAGCTTCGTCGGCCTCTATTGTCCACTCAAACTTGTCTGTCTTCTTTAGTAGTTTAAAGAAAGGTAACCCCTTTTCGCCGAGTCTTGATATGAAACGGTTGAGGGCCGCCATGCATCCTGTTAGTTTCTGCACATCTTTGACACTTCTAGGTGGGCCCATTTCTATTATAGCTCGAATTTGCTTGGTGCTGGCTTCGATCCCGCGCTGACTGACCAAAAATCCGAGTAGTTGTCCTGAGGGAAGTCCAAATACACATTTATTTGGGTTCAATTTCCATCTCCATTTCTTCAAGTTTTCGAAGGTTTGCTTTAAATCTTCAATTAGAGTGTCTGGGTTCTTTGTTTTCACCACCACATCGTCCACGTATGCCTCCACATTTTCACCGATTTGATTCCCAAGGCAAGTCTAGATAGCTCTTTGGTACGTGGCGCCAACGTTCTTTAGTCCAAATGACATGGTCTTGTAGCAGTAGGCACCAAACGGGGTGATGAAAGATGTCTTGCTCTGGTCTTCTTCTTTTAGTGCGATCTGGTGATATCCTGAATAGCAATCGAGAAAAGATAATAGCGCAGATTCTACTGTCGAGTCAACTATCTGGTCAATGCGTGGTAGCCCAAACGGATCTTTTGGGGAATGTTTGTTGAGATCTGTGTAATCGACGCACATACGCCACTCGTCCGTGTTTTTCTTCTATACAAGGACCGGGTTTGCTAGCCAATCTGGATGAAGGATCTCCTTGATGAATCCGGCTGCCATCAGTTTTGTTATTTCCTTTTTAATTGCTGCCTTCTTGTCGGGTGAGAATCATCGTAGCCGTTGTTTTACAGGTTTGGAGCTTTTGTTAACATCAATTATGTGCTCAGCCAACTCCCTTGGGACTCCTAGCATGTCGGCTGGCTTCTAAGCGAAGATATCTTTGTTGTCCCGAAGAAAGTTGGTGAGCGCGAGTTCCTATTTTGCCGAGAGGTGAGCACTGATAGTTGCTGTCTTGGAGGTATCGCCTGTGCCTAAGTCGATTTGCTTGACGTCGGCTTCTTTTGGTGGTGCGATGATGATGGGCTTTTTAGCTGGTATTTCTAATTCTTCTTGGCTTGTTTCTGTAGCGATTGCGGCTATTTCTTTTCTTCCATTATCGGCTTACACTTTAGCTGCAATTTGGATCGCCTGAACATCGCAGTCAAAAGCGCGCTTTAAATCGCTTCGAAGAGAAAGGATACCGTTGGGTCCTGGCATCTTAAGCAGTAAGTACGGATAATGTTGTATTGCCATGAATTTGGCCAGTGCTGGACGTCCGAGGATTGCATGATACGATGAATCGAAGTCGGCGACTTCAAATTTGATAAACTCTGTTCGGTAGTTTGAAGGAGTTCCAAAGGTAATAGGTAAAGTAATTTGTTCGAGTGGCATGGCTGCTTTGCCGGGTACTATTCCGTAAAAAGGTGTGCTTGTTGGCATAATCATCCCGGCGAGTTGTAGTCCCATTTTCCTTAGAGTTTCTGAAAAGATGATGTTAAGTCTAGCTCCTCCATCGATTAGTACTTTGGTGACGGTTATACCAGCAATAGTCGGATCTAGAACCAGTGGATAATGGCCTGCGTTTCCCACGCTAGTCCATTGGTCTTCTCTGGTAAATTGGATAGGATACTATGACCAATTGAGGTATCTTGGTGTAGCCGGTTCTGCTGTCATAATGGTCCACAGTGCTAGTTTTTCTTGATGTTTGCTTCTGCAATCCGGAGCCCCTGAGAAAATCACTGCTACCATTCCCCTAGGTTTTTGGAATCCTTTGTCCTCGTGGTTGTCTTCTTCTCTTTTCTAATTGTCCTCTTTGGTGTTTTCCTTACTATCTTTTCTTGTGTATCGATCATTGAAAGTGTAGCAATTTCCGATGGTGTGCCTCCCACTAGGGTGCAATGGGCAACGTATGTTTTCAATGTCATCATATCTTCTGGGTTTGGGAAACTTCTTTGATTTGTCAGCCATTGCCACAGTATTGTCTGGTCTATGTTTTCTTTCTTGATGTCTGCTATTTCGGTGATTTTGCTTGTCCGGGTTGTCTTGGTTGCTTCTGTCCAGGAACCTCTCTCATGTTTTTTCTTCTGTAGTAATCATCTTTTCTACTGTACGTCTGAATTCTTCATTGTTTCTCGGATTTTCTTTGCAGAAGTCTTGAAATTGCCATCTAGCCATGATTCCGTGAGAGAAAGCTTCAATTATTTCTCATTTGGTTATGTCATGCACTTGAGCTCATAGTTCGCCGAATCGTCGATAGTAGTTTCTAAGACTTTCACCTCCCTTTTGCTTGAGTCCTTTTAGTTCTGCATGAGTGATTGGGTGTGTAATGATTCCTGCGAAATTCTCACAAAAAGCTCTTTGCAAATCCTCCCAATTTCTGATAGATCCTGGATTTAGTTTATCGAACCATTGGAGGGGCATGGCCTCCAGTGCCATGGGGAAGAAAAGGGTTTTGATATCGTTGTCTCCTCCGGCTAGTTCAATTGATTGTGAATATATTTTGAGCCATTGCTTTGGTTCAATTTTGCCATCATACTTGGAGTGATTAGACGGTTTGAATTTATGAGGTAATCGCACCAATGCGAGCATGTTCACGAAGCAGGGGAACCTGTCGTGTGCCTTGGTTTCTTTGAATTTAGATTCAGCGCCTTCCTCTGGCCAACTGTTGTTCTGATGGGAACAATCTTGCGAGGTTGTCTGGGTAGGTACCCTGCTCCTAGTCTTCCTTAGTTGTTTAAATCGGTGGCCTTGATTATGTTCCTTCCTACTTCCTCCGTCATGGCTTCCACTCGGCCTAAGTCTTTTGAAAGCGGATTTCCTTTGATTTTGATCTTCTTGCCGGTGGGTTGTTGATCTGGCGGGTAGTCTTGATCGAGCTTTCTCTTCATGCGTTCTCGGGATTGTCGATCGGAGCAAGTCCTGGAGCTATTCATACTTCTCACCAGGATGCAAAGTTGCTCTGAGTTCTTCTAATGCTTCTCGAATCTTATCGTAAGGCGTATTCGCCATGCGTCTTCCTTCGACTTCTCGTTGTGATTTTCTTTTGTCGTACTCAACCAATTCTAACTCGTATCTAATCCAAGCTTCCCTGCGCTGCCTAGCACGGTGTTGGCGCCCTTGCTTCAACTTGTTTTTTCTTTCTCTAGCTTGTTTCTGACTATCTATTTCTCTGTCGTAGCCCTGGGCAAAGGGTGATATGTTGGATTCTGATTCATCTGATGATCTGACATCGGGTGCTTCCGGGGGATTTAATGGTGACCGCGGTCGTCGAACCATGAGCACTTCTCGTGCATGAGTCGTTCTGTTATTGGCATTAGTTTTCATGCTGTCGGAGTCGCTGATAACTTTAGTGGATGCCTCGGTGTCGTAGATCGAGTCTCCTTCTTGGTAAGGTAAAATAGCTGTTGTTGTTGTGCCGACTAGTTGAGTTCCGCTACCCTCAGGAACAGAATCCGGCCAGTGGATGATACAGTCCTGCGATGTTATCGTTAGCACGAGACCCTCCTGAGCTCTTGTTAGTGGTATCCCAAATCTTGGATTGAAAAATCTTTCGACCTGTCCCTGATAGGATTTTGTCATGTTGTCGAGCCCAAATGGAAAAGAACTTGACTTCTTGAGAGAATTCTGGGGGTAATTCGAGTTGTTTTGGGTTGTGCTCTGGAATCTTGCCAAAAAAGAACTCGGTTTCTTGAAAGCACTCGGATAAAACTTTGCCTTGGAGCTTGAATTCGGATCGGATACGAGTGGTCGTGAAATCCGATTTGACTCGGATACTATGAGCTGCGCGAATCTTCTGGTGAGCTGATCCGTTGCAGTTGTTGAAATAGGAACTTCTTTTAGATGATCTGGATCTTCAAGGAGATGGCTTTGAAGCTTGCCATTGTTGTCTGCCTCGCAGATCCATGAGCCGAAGATGAAAGTTGATCCCGTCGGGAAAATTATGTTGTCGAGGTCCATCGAGCTCTCGAAAGCAAAGTCACCGAAAGCCCCTACTTGGCGCGCCAGCTGTCGATGTTTTACCACCGATAGCCTACCACGGGGGTACCCGGGGCAGTATGTTCAGGCTTTGGCGTATGCCGAACTCGATGGTTTACGCAAGAGACAGCCGATTTATCCTGGTTCAGGCCCTCGATCGTAGATCGAGTAATAACCTTACGTCCAGTCAGCCTTAGCCTTTGCGTTGGATTGATTATGATCTGCTCTGTTCTCTCTTTTGATAGGAGCATTGCCCTCCTTTATATAGTCAGGAGGCCAGAGTCCTAGTCGGTTTACAATGAGATTTCCTAGTAGGATTACTTGATAGTTCTACTACTAAGATTTACATGGGAAGAATCCTAGTTGAACTAGATCTTCTCTCTCCCTTGCAGGGTATCCTGTGGGTCCCGTATCGACAGTGGTGTTCTACGATTACGTTCCGTTGGTGAGATATATGTGGTGATCCAGAAGAAGAAGAAGGACGTTGAAGATTAAAGCTTACCAAATGATTGGTGTTTAAGGCAAGTGTACTAAAGGCCCCTTGTACCTATGAATTATTACACTTCATATTCATGCATGTGTCTAATTTAATATACCCTTAAGGACTTTACCTAGATCAATACTTGTACCATATATCCTTGTTACCTAGGGTTTGGGTATACATTATGGATAGATGCTGCAGCGCTGAACATAGAATAATAGTTAAATATGACTAAAGGCATTATGCAATATGATAATATGAAGCTTTTTAGCAACAGATAGGAGACTAGAGTATGGGGTTGAGTACTCTAGTGCCTCTCCATAAGGACTTAATCCAAAAGCGGTAACCCAGGAGGTTCCATACAACCCTGAGTGTCATATGGCTCTGACTTTAACCTATTAACAAGATTGTACTAGCTTGTCTGTAGCTTCTAGTAAGGGTAAGAGGGTATCTTTCCTTTTTCTGCTAGGATATGTGTACCGTGCTATGTTGCCCACGCATGCCACTCCTTAGTAGCTATGACTTGTTAGTGCAACTAGCTAAGGGTTACATAGTGAAACCCTACCACACTTCCTAGGTAGAGGTGTAGTGGGCTTTGCAAACCCCGGCATTGGGAATCACGGCTCGATGGGTAAAGATGTACAATTTCTATAGAAATATTTGACCTGTTATAACAGCCGTGCTCACGGATACGAGTGGTCTAGATCCTTCAAAATTAGTGGTTACTGTGGATGGTGGATGGTTGGGAATTGAGATAAACTTGACTATACTTTAATATTACTTGGGAATTGGGATTGTTCACTAAAGTAGTGATACAGGATGCTAAAACTTGATCAACTAAAATTGTGAACTATAGTCAAATAGTGTCAAGCCTTTTGAGCCTCATAGATCTCTTTGATATACTTGTTAAGCATGGTGAGCTTACACTTGCTTTACATCCAATGAAAATCCCAGATGGGTACTAGATTGCTAGTCTTGAGGAGTTAGGCTTGTTGTCAACCAGTCAGTCATCCCTGTGGATTTGGAGTCTTGCCTAAAGATCGGAGTTATCTTCCGTTGTCTATACTCTAAGGTTATATTCTTTATACTAATACGTTATGTATATAAGCATTGTCTATTGATATTACCCTTATTTGTGGCTATATGTGAGATTTGACTTTCTGGGCTCACATATAGTGTGCATCTGGTTTTGTCTTTAAAACCGGGTGCGACATAGAGTTTGTAAAAGAGTACATTATTACATTTGCAAAAGTCAGCGTGCGGAATATTAAATAGCGAAATAAAATAAACATCTAGCGATAAGGAACAACGATCCGTCTGTGCCTACCAAAAGAATCCTTCACACAATGGTACTCCTCAAGCATTACCTACAATAGAGGTAAATAAACCCTGAGTACACAATGTACTCGCAAGACTTATCCGACTAGTGGGAATAGTTTCCTAACTCAAAGGAATATGATAAGCTTTATGGTTTGTTGATTTCCTTTTTGCAGAAAGTAATACTAATAGTGAGTCCTTATTGATGTTATTATTAATAGTCGTATTAATTTATTATCTATCCATTCTATGTAAACACATATTCTACTTTTAAGCAAGAGTTGAGCAATCAGTTCCATTTCATCACCTTCCATCTTTCAGTTCTTACTATGATGCTAGAGTTAAGACAAGCCATATCGACTTGGCGGCGATTCATGAATCAATGTCCACAGCTGGGTACCCCAAAACACACACCCTGCTTGTACCCTAGGCACAAGCAGGACCAACCCATCATCCTCCTATCAAGGGGTCTAGGTCCCCATCCAAACTTGGACTCTGAGCCACCGCTTCTAAGTCTCAGACTTAGTGCGGTGCAAGGACCTCCACCATCCCCGCCTCCAAATAGTCTTCCATGCGCCCATACCCAAGTATGTGCTTGGGATAATAAATCTATGACTTGTCTAGCGTCCATTGCAATGACCAGTCCTTAACCAACACAGACAGGGAAAAAAGTGTAACCAAGCCATGTCTTGTTGGCCATAGGACACAACCCCTTACACCCATCAGTACCCAAACCACATCCCTGCCCGATCACCACTTTTCCGTTCCACCATTTTATCCTGAGTGATCATAATTATCACCTATTATAAGTAACAACAGGTTACTCATGCTACCGAAATTCTAAGCGTAGCAGCTACTCGACCTGTACTAGGACTTATAGGTAGATATATTTATGCATGTGGTTTCCATAAAATACCTGAAACATAAGTGCACATCATATATATATATTCAGTTATCAGTAAAAATATGGGTTATGCACTTGGGCTTGCCTTGGGCAGGCGGTGGATCAACAAAGTCAGCACCAAATGGCTCTAGGGCTCCCTCCTATATGAGGATCTCCTCCTCGTACTCCTCAATGACCTCTTCGTAATCCTGTTCGTCCACAGGCACGAACTCTACCAACTCGTGATCTACATGTATGAAATGATGATGCAACACTTAGTAATACAACAACAGCAACTCTTAAAATAAAATACATCAATCAAGCTACTAAGTGAGTCCTACCGACTAAGGTGCTAAGTTACCTACTGTTACCATTAACAAGCATGAAGCATATCATATATTATCCTAGCAACTAACGCATTCTTACTCCTAATACTAATTTATTTATGATAAAACGAGGGGTACTGGCTATTCTATTTATCAATCTACTCTAGTGCTACAAAAATTACAATGAGTACATAATAGTCTAATAGTCTTACTATAAAGATTTCATGGCTAAATCTATCATCTATTTGCCATAAAAATTCCTACAAATATTAATTTACATAATACTAAACTCTCTAATTTAAATTTATAAACCTACCATTATCACAGCTAATTCTAATCTAACTATACTAACAGATAGATGGCATTTTTGTGAACCTAACAAACTTAGTTTCACTATTTTTGGACATCTACAAAATTTACTATAATTTATCAAAGTTCAGCTCAAAACTAAATTGAATAAGTCTTCACTAATTCACTGGAAATTGAAAAACTAAATTGTACCGCGCGGCCCGCGAGCGAGCGACTCAACCCAATCCGGCGCAACACGCATGCGCGCGTGTTGCACCGCGCGGCCCATGCGGGGGCACGGCCCAGTCCGTGCAACAATGGCCCGTGATAGGAAGAACCCGCGTGCGCCGGCCATCTTACGAAAATTCCCTCGACCTTTCCGGTAATCATGCGAGTACTAAGAGCACTATTCTGCTAGTCTACAATTACACAAAATAGTCCCTGGAATAAGCTATCTTCGCAACGGCGATACCCCTCGGGCACCCGGGTGTGCGCTGGCTCGGCAGCGCTGGCACCGGCGGTTACGCCGGCCACATCAGCCCTTCCCTGCCCTAACTACGGAGCCGATACCTACCTGGGAGTGAACGTGAAACGCTAGGCAAAGGAAGCATGAGCTGGGATGCTGTAGCTAGGCCAGACCACGGTGGCAGAGATCCTACAACCACGGCGGTGGCGTTCCGATGAGTTAGAACAATGTCGGAGAAATAGGGCTAGCTAGTGAGCTCAAGGAACTCACCACAGAACCAATCGAGGTGGTGGTTCGATCAGAGATGGCCCGAGCCGAGCTGGCCACGTGCGCACGGACGGTGTGATGGCGCATGGCGGTGGCAAGGCCGCATCAGGGAAGGCTAGGCGGTGGTAGCGATTCAGCAAGGGTGCGTAGGGTGATTAGTAGGTGGAGTCCATGCTAGCGGTGCAAGGAACTGACACGAGCTGCACTGGGTAGGTGGCTTGTCGTCGGCGCATGCCAATCCGGTCTTATTGACCCGACGGAATGGCAGCTCCAAATTCAAGCATGGCACGGCGAGGCTCGCTGCAAGGTGGGGTCGAGTGGGTGGCTGGATACTCAGCGGAGCCAAGGACGGGGTTAATTGGATTGGGGTGCCTCCACCACGGTGAATTGAAGGGAGCGGGTCTGTCGGCCATGGCGACAGTGGAGACAGGGGAGGACAGGTGAGGCTTGGCTCGTTGCTGCTGTGGCATGATGCGGCTGTCAATCAGTGTATGAACAAGTACGACTACAGGACGACGGGGAATCGGCCAAACACGCTCAAGACGGTGGGCCGCACGGCCATAAATCAAAACCGACGATGGTGGCTCCGTCCTGCGCCGTGGTGGCATGGCGCTGGTCAGCGCAAGCGTCGCATCGAGGCGGATGCGCTGGCAATACAGACGGGGCAAGGCCATGCGCGACAAGGCGACGTGCGGGCAAGGCCAAGTTTGGCCAACCACTCACGGCACCGCACAGGCGAGCGCGAGGCGGCGGGCGAACGCGACGGCGGTAGCTGGGCGCACGCGGTGACTTCGCGACAGCAACGCAGTGGCGCGACGCGTGGGGTTAGCGACATGGCGAAGCGGCTACAGCTGGCTGGCCAGAGCAGCACACCTGCGGCGACGACGGTGCGGGTCCGCGCGGCTGTGCGCGTGCGTGTGCATGCGTGGCGTGCCAGGGCGCAGCAATGACGACGCGGCCTGCAGTGCGGGGCCAGCGGTAGGGCTGGCCAGCACGGTGGCCCGCGCGTGGCGCACGCGTTGGGCAGTAGGCGCGGCGACGACGAGTGCCAGCGCGGTGATTGCGCCTAGACGCTGCAATTTGGCCGGGAAAAGTGACTTGCACGCCTTTTAAAGCTGCCCAAAAACCCAACTCGATGATCCAGTTGGTAAACCAACTATTTTACGCTTGAGATGGTTGATCAAGCTACTAAAACAAACCCTTAAACAATGCCACTACCTAACCCGATCCTCCTATAAAAATTGTCGAACTCAGCTTCGTCGACCCATTTTCAGACTTAAGAAAAGTGACTAAGTTTCGATCGGTTTTGCGTCAACTTCGATTTCCAGGCTACCAATTAAGCTAGCTAGTGACTCCCGTTCTCGACCGTGAGTATTTCACTGTCACCTACGAAGTTTGTACTGCGAACTTTATCAAAGTTTCGCATATGCGTTCTATAGCATTTTCGTTCAATAAAAATTCGTTTAGAATACTAAGTGATACAACGCGACATGAAATGTAACATTCATTTCGTGTTTCCGACGAACGTTTCAAGTTATGTATATCGCTTTACTCTCTATAATTCATACATGTACACATAAGTATGATGCTCATGAAGTGTTTTAGCAAAAAAAACTGTACAGTGTAACACCGATGGTGTTACAACATGCAACACACATTGCAGGAAATTTTTTAAAAAGTTCATATTTTTGGGTTGCACCAAAAACCCGGCATGTTACAGGTGTTGTAGATGATCCCTGTTAAGAGATTATGAAAAAATAAGACCTGATCTGGAGGTCAACCTCTAGTGCTGATAACTTGTCTCCGAAAAGGTATAGTCAATTGCCCTTCTATATTCCAAAATAACCACTCAAACTAATTTGTAGTTACAGCATATGATCCTACATATCATCTTTAGTGAAACGATGTATTCTTCTTTGATGTCACAGTTCCCAAAACAAAATTACAAAGAACAGATACGACAGGAAACCACTGCAAATCAGAATTCCTCTATGCGTACCTAGATATGTGTTCTGATTATTTTTGGGGCCCCTCTAAATGCTGGATAGATGATATGTAGTTTTGGTTTGCCGAAAAAAGAATTCTTTGTGCCACATGTTTATAGAAAAGGAGAAAACTAAATCACAAATGTTTAGTATATGTATTAAAATTTTTGCATGAACCTAATACCTCATGTAAAGTGTTTCATAATAAATATAAATCGGCGATGAGAATAAGAAAAATGACAGTATAAAAAGTAACCAACAATGGTCTTGCAGAAATTCAATTATGCTAGTTAAGTGCTTACTCTCCTGCAATCAGCATTCCTCTGAGCAGCTACACGAGCACTAATCCGAGGATGTCAGAGAATGGTGCTACGTTGATGGTGTCATGGAGGAACGCAATTCTATCATCTAAAAGACATAGCCCAAAAATATTTTGCATGGAAGCTATCAAAACTTAAAAGTTCAGAGTACTCGTATTTGGTTACAGTGTTTTAGAACTTAGTAATGTTCCAGGTGGTGAAGGATTCTTGCTGATTGTTGATGCTTGATGATTCACTGATGCTTAATAATCGAAGCTCATGTTCCAATTCATGCTGAAATGCAAGGAAATAGTGAAATATTTCTCAAATACACTCCATAATCCGCAAGAAATCAGAACATGTATCATACATTACCTTTTTTTTTTTCCAGCGAACACATGGTGTCTGTGTCCACTTTAGTCTGCAGGAATACATGAAGGAGGCGGTCAGAAGCCTCCTCTTTGGTTTTGACAGGGCACCCCAAGAAACCATGTGTTCACAACAAGGCTCACCAAAGAAGGCCGAATGTCAGCAACGCAGCCTGTTCGCTTGCTCGTAAACGATCGTAAATTTCCAGCCGGGAACAGTGTTTTTCTCTCACACCAAACCAGCCAGCAGTAAATAATCCACGATACGATACGGCCTCCCGAACAGGCTGCAAGACCAAGGCCGCCGCCAAGGTCGCGAACTTTGATACCTGGTCACCTGGCATAGGGCGGCGGCGACGGCCTCCCATGTCGCGAGTAGAGATAGAGCGCACGGGGCACGGGAGAAACACGCTACTATGCGTGAAAACAGGGCCAAAGACGGGAGAACAAAAGGCAAGTGCCGAGTTCGTTTGGCTGATAAGCCATGATTGAAAGTACTGTTGGCTGATTTATTATGAGAGAAAAATACTATTCGTTGGCTGAAAAAAATACGGCTTATAAGCCAAGCGAACGGGGCGAAGGCCGGGAAGATAATTGCATTACTGCCACCTGTTTCCACCTCTAACCGCAATTTCACCGGAATGACTAAAATCAATCATTCAATCTAATTTCCCTATAATAAGCAATAAAGAAGATTGAGGTTAAAAAATATGCACTAAGAAAGTTTTTTTCCCCTATTTTTTTCAATTCCTCAAAATCCTCACTCTCTCCCTAAAAAACGAAGGGAATCAATAGTAGTTTTTCTCGACCCGCTTTCTTTACTACCACCACACCCCGCGTTGCCTTCCAACGCGACGACCTTCGTGCCAGCCACACGCTGGCAAGCTCCAGACAGGCCGCTCGCTGGCCATGGGCCGCACCGCTCCCTGCGCCGACGAGCTCTGTGTTGTGTGCTCCGCATCCGCTTCAGGCGGCCACCCGCGAACGAGCTTTGTGTCGGCCCACACACGAAGAACTCCACGTCGGGGTGGATGGCCGCACCTGTGCCGGGCACGCTCTGCACCTATTCTTGGGTGTCGAGGAGATTCGAGAGGAGACAAGGAGATGAAATTTTTATTGAGTGACTTACACATGGGTCCCATATACCAGCATAGGAAAGGGGTGGAGTTTTTCTCAATCTGCTGCAACAAGCATCCCTTTTTTTCTTTAATTTTGTTTTCTCAATCTCATTTATTGATATTTTAGGAAAAGAGAATGTTCAATTTGGTGGAGTTGCTCTAACTCCATGCTTACCACTGTATTGCGGCTATATTGGATTTGCTTGTTGTACTGGGAATTCTAATTCCTTCTTCTTAGTCAATCCAATCGATGCGGAAATGTTTACCCCAACTGCAATAATGTATTATATTTCGTGGTACGGCGACTGATCTAGTTGTGTCATGTTGTTAAAGCTTATTCATTGTTTTCACGTAGTTGTTGATTCATTTCATATGAAATCCCAGTTTATTTAAACCTTTCCTCTTTTTAACCCTACATTTGTCTCAATTGCAGATTTGTGCGCATATTGTGTGTCTAGCTCATGATCTCCGTCATAGTTTATCAGTTAGATAGATGTTCTACGTGTACGATTATATGTGTTTTATTTCTTCATTCGTTCTTCTCTTCCATGTTTATATATTTTGCATTGTTTATAATGTATTGTGTTAATGCATTTATAATTAAAATATATATGTCATGTCCAAAGCTTACCTTAATCCTTAGCACCTATTTGTATTTACTAGATGAATTACCCCCCCATATCCTCAGAGAACCATTGAAAATCAACCCTCAAATCCAATCTGAATTCCCATCTAAACCATATATTCCTCGTCAAAGGAACCCATCTAATCAAGAAGGGTCTAAGTCGCTTTTGATCATAAGCACAACTAATATGTCAGTTTATATACTCCTCAGAGTTGGCACATCTTTCCTATTGCCATAGGTTACAAATCACATATCACATTCTCGAGATGTGTGGCTGGGTTTCATTACCAAGCTTTTGCAAAGATGCCCGGCTTGTTTGGATCCATTAGCTCTAAAAATTAGCTAGCCAATAGCTGGTAATTTTTGAGGTAGCTAATTTTTAACAGAGTTGTTCAGATCCATCAACTAATATGTGGTTAGATAGTGAATTGAAAGTACATATAAACTATTAATAGCTATTAGCAACTCTAAATCTGCTAATGGAACTAATAGTTAGCAGCCCTCCAGCTAATAATTAACATGTTTATTAGCAGGTCTGTTTGGATCTACTAGTACTAATTTTAGCTGCTAGTTTTTAGTGTCAATGGATTCAAACAGGTCCTAAGAGCAACTCCAGCATGACCCATACTTAAATCCTCATAGCTAAATATGGGTGCCCTGACAAAAAAAAAAAAAATCATGGTCCAGGCCTCTACTTAAACTCCGAAATTTGTCAGGGCACCTAAATCCTTTACTCAGACCCATTCCTGTTTGGCTCATGT
The DNA here is from genome assembly GCF_019320115.1 of Miscanthus floridulus. NCBI lineage: Eukaryota > Viridiplantae > Streptophyta > Magnoliopsida > Poales > Poaceae > Miscanthus > Miscanthus floridulus. The sequence goes on along the minus strand of NC_089581.1, from coordinate 175,697,317 downwards.
CTGGGCCCCCATCCTGCTGTTGGCTTCGTTGGTTGCCCCGCGCTCGCACGGAAACGTGCCCTCCGCCGCACAGGCGCACTGCTCTGCCTCCCTCCACCGCGCAGGAGTGGCCTCGACTGTCTGCCTCGTCGCCCCGACCGCCACGCTCTTCTCCTGCGAACCCCTCCCGGATGGATGTGCCAGCCGCGTCCCTTCCGGCGCCGGCGGATCTGACGGATGCGGCGGCGCAGGCCCGCGCGGCCACTGGAGGAGCGGAGTGGGTGTCGGTGAGATCCGATCGCGCTCGGCTCCCCGCGACCTGCTCGGTGCGGACACCCATGGCGCACTGCTTGCTGGCCACCTGCTTGGCGCGGACACGGAGGTGGAGACACATGCGGGGCGCGCGAGCTCCCTCCCGGCGCTGCCCCAGTCGCGCGGATTGCAGAGCAGCGACTGCGACTCCCTATCCTCCCCGTGAATCCCCGCGACGGCGCTCCGACAACTTCCCGTGATCTGCGACGGCGCTCCCACCACTTCCCCTCGACGCCACGGCTACCATCTTCGGCTCTCCCCGCGACGATCGCCTATGACAACAAGGTCCCACGTGCCATTAGCAGTTTAAATCAATTTGGGGTCTCTATTTCGAGGGCCACTGCTGGAGTGCAGTAAAAAAAAAAACAGGCCCCCATCCCAAAAAAAAGTGGGTAGAGCACCCAAATAACTATTTTTTAGGCTACTGCTGAGTTGCTCTAAGTAGTAGTCACTGTCGTCCACTATGTAGCTAATCACAAACCACAGCTGGAGAAATCCGTGCCATTTTTTTGTCAAAAAAAACCCCCGAGAATTATCCACAATACGGAGCATACAAAGACACATACGAGCATACAAAAACAAGCATGTGAACATTTCACGTCCTTTGCTAGACAAAAAGAGAAGATAACTAAAGTGATTTTTTTTTTTAAACAATGGCAGGAGCTCTGTCTTTCAATTAAGACGAATGAAGTTTCTATACAAGCAAAGGTAGCCAAGCTTGGCGCCAAACACCACGAAAGGTTACCCACCCACGCAACGCGGCAGAGTACACACTACCATGAGTCATCGTTGCCGAGCATAGTTGCAAAGCAGCTAGCAGCTCCGACTTCCCATGGCATAACTAAACACCGACGACCCATCCTAAGATATCAGACTTACAGGCCCGAAGCAGGAGGCTGCAACAGGTCATCGTTGCCGAGCTCAACGGCTCCGCGAAGAGCAGCTCCGACTTCCTGCCATGACCCCACGCCCTGCCCGCGGCGATTGCCGAGCCTCTAAAGCTGAAAACCCAGCCGTCGGAGAAGGAGGGTACGACACGCGTCATCATTGCCGAGCTACATCCCCTGATGCAGCAGCTCCGACTTCACGATGCAGCACTAGCCGTCTCGCATCAACCGGGCACCGAGAGGCGGAGGACATCCGCCGAAGGAGACATCACGGCCGAGATGAATTTCCACAGTGACGCCTTCAGGAAGGGTACGGCGCCGAATGCGTCGCCGTCGCTTGTCCAGGAATGGACCGGGTTTTCACCCGTGGAAGACATGGCTGGGGGTACAAGAACACGACGCCCCCAACAAGGAAAACGGCGCCCACAGGCGTCGTCGTCGCCAAGGCTTTTGCCCGAGGTGCCCCTAGCACATACGTCGAGCCAAGATGCTGGACCGTAGCCTGTCTCCATCGTCGTCGTCACTGTCATCCCGCAGAAGCTTCTCCAGAGGGGCATCGACGCGCCGACTGCTCATAGCAGCCGCACAGCTGCGTCGGCCGCCACCCCCTCTGAACGGGCAACCTGCAGAACTGGACTTACCCTGCCACGCGCGCCACCCTGCCGCACGCCGAAGCCGCCGCCAGCTAACGTCGTCGGCTCAAGCATCCGCCGTCGACGCAGCCGACCTCCGCCAGCCACCGTCGGGCGCATGCCCCACCACGGGCGCCGCCCCCTGCCCCGGGGGCACCGGATGTGGCCGTGGCGCCAGACCCAGTGACCCCAGCAGGCGCCGCCGCCTCCACGCATGGCGAGACGCACGGCAGCCCGCGCCGCCGCACAGCACACACGGTATCCCGCGCGCCACCGCACAGCACATGCGCAGCCGCGGCCCATCCACTAGCGCCGCTGGCCACGCAGCACACGCCGCCGGCCACACCCGCATCACCACCAAGCCACCACCATCAGGAGGTCCACACCGGGCGCGAGCCGACCCAGGACCCGGTCCAGCCGCAGCCGGCCACCTTGGCAGCAGCCCCTACCACCGTCGCATCAGTCCCAGCCATTTCCGGGCGCGAGCCGACCCAGGACCCAGATCTAGGCGCGGGGGCGACGGATCCGGCCGAGAGGACACCGGATCCGCACACCCCTGGCCGGGAACCGCCGACAGCCGCCGCTCAGTGCAGGCGGCCACCAGAAGAGAGAGAAGTGGGGAAGAAGAGGAGATGACCTAGCCGCCGCCATCCTTGCCTTCCTCCGATAAGCCGGAGTTCAGCTCTGGCGGTGGCTGGGCAGTGGCGGCGCAACGGGAGGTCTCTACGGTGGGCGGAGCGGCGCCGCCCGAGCCGCCCCGTAGAGGACGACGCGGGGGCTGGGTTGAAAAATCCTGAATTAAACTAGATAAACTAAAGTGATCGATAAGCCCATACGTGCAATGGCTGCTGTTCTATGTTGTCTTCTTTTTTTTTAAAACAAGGCAGGGGCACTGCCAATACATGGTATTATATACTCGCATATAAAACTGTAGTACGATCCATTGTTGAAGTAGTAGAGATCAATAATTCCAGCGTTGACTCCTTTGTACTACTAGGACGGCGACACTCCTCAAACTTCGACTTTGGCAACCGGAGCGCGGGAAGGAAGTTGCTGTAGAATGTAGATAGAGCACACGGAACATGAGCATTGCACTTCCATTCCTGAACAACACATGCACAAAAAGTCAACAACACAGAGGCAGAAGTACCTGATAGCAGGAGATGAGCGAGGTGATGAACCCAAAGGCTCCTGTCACTCTTGGAGTGACCTTCTTGGGTGCCAACTGAAGAAGCCCGATGGCCACGACCACGTCCATGGCCGCCTTGACCAGGGCCAGGAGCCGTTCATCTGACTGCTTCATTTTGTTCTGGTACTGTTCATTCTGCAAAATGGCAACATGATAAACACTTTAAATATAGGTGGAAAAGTTAACTGCATATACACTCCATGCCCTCATGTAGTCATGTATGATCAGTCAGTGGCAGATACGAAAGTATATACGCACCTCATATTTATCTGTGTCCCTCAGCTCTCTAGCAAGCTTCCTCATTGATCTCGATAGCCTTTTAAGCTCTCCAAGCTGAAAAGTTGCAGACACACAATCAGTACATCACTAGGTGTAGAAAACTTGAAGCATAAGCATGCGAAGAAACTATGTAAATATAATATACCTCAACTAGACCTGCACAGACAGAAGAAGCCATCCAGCAGTACAGGGATATCCTGCCAACGCGGTCCGTCGCCTCCTTGTTCTACCAACGGAAGCAAGAACAAATCTGTCAAAAGGAAAAATGCATACACTATGCAGTTGATGAAGGCAAGCAACCAAATCGTTCCATCAGGACAAACCTTGACTATCCCTGTTCGTCCTAACCACACAAATTGATCCAGGAACAAGAACGTCGAAAGCAGCGCATTTTTGGACTGAAATTATCGAAGAACCAGCAGGTTAATTTGAACTCTGTCATTCCAAAACGGAGGAATTCTTCATGAACAGTAGTAATGCTTGAATAAAAGATTCAGAATTACCTTGCCAAGCAGGACGAGGGTGAGAGGAGTCCCTTTAGCCGGCGGGCTGATAAGAGCATGCAGATCATTGACCCACTGGACATGCAACATCAAGCAATTATCTTAGTCAACCATCAGCTGCATGATGGTACACCGAGAACACTTAGCAGATACGGAGAGAAGATAATCATATCTGACTGACCTTGAGGAGCCGGAAAACTTTGCGAGCTAAGGTGGTCGATCTATCGACCTCCTGCGCAGTGCCAGGCTGCCCGTTGCTTATGAACTTGGAGCCGTACTGGATCGCCCTGCAGATCTTGTCCCGAGCCTCGGCTTTGTTCAGGTACAGAACAACGAGGCCAAGCTCAGCTCGTGTGGCATCTAACGAGCTCATATTCCTGTCAAAATTATAGGGATAGCATATCATCATATACAAGACACTAATCTTCAACGCGTGACGGCGTGACGCTTATTTCGGTTACGAGGTGAAGTTTCTGAACGAATAAACTGAGACGAAAGCAAGCAGAGCAGGTGCGACAATGTGCAGACAACCATGAACCCAAGCATCCGAAGGAGCAGTTCATCGCATCAGTAGGAACTAGGAACTAGTACTAGCGTTGCATCACTTCTGAAGTAGCCACTGGATTGGACTAACGAAAACGAAACTCTGCAACACGACTGAAACCGAACCAAAACGTATGCAGGAAAGTGCAATTACCTCTTGCAGGAGAGATGAAACCGGGGAGATGAGCTGGGAGATACCAAGTGAAGGGGCAGGTGGATACTGGATAGAGGAGGGACGGCTACCGCTACCTGGTGTTAGCCGAGCCGTTCCAGGCAAAAAGTCCTGGAGTAGCTTCCTCGGCTACTTCACTGCGCCATTCGATTTGTGTGGATTGAGATGAGATGACAGGTACGTCCGCTAGGAGCTAGGCGACACACACTCACCTTGGCTGTGGGTGGACGCGTGTGGCCACACGAAGCAAGGGAGTTCAACGACGAAACTTGTTGGGCTCCGGGCTCGCTTTAGTGACGTGTACTGTCTGGGCCGGAATCGAACAAGTGATGTAATGTAATGGACCGACACCGGCCAACGGGGCAGCCGCATTGGGTGAGCGAACGGTGGACGGGCGGGATAGGATACGGTGGACGGCCGGCGGCGCACGCGGCGAGCCAGACCAATTACGGTGTCGAACAAGAAGGCCGAAGGCGGGGGCCGGGAGAGAGAGAGGCGTCCCTAGGCCGGCGCGGCGGTTGGGGACGGAGGGGAGGAGCCGCGGAAGCCGGCAGCAGCCTACGAGGAGGTGACGGGAGCTAGGCGCGGCTCGCACGGGGAGGTGACGGCAGCGGCGGCGGAGGGGCCGAGTGGCGGCGTGGGGGTGGGTGACGGAGCTAGGCGCGTCACGCGCGCACGTGCGCGCCCTCCGACCTACAACCAACCAACCGTCCCAAACCCAACCAAACCCTCCGCGCGCACACGCGGCCGCCCTCGGATTGGGCTCTCCCTCTGGCTCGCCAGTCGCCACCGCTCGCCGCCCACGTCCTGGCGCCCATGGCGTCCTCGCTCGTCTCGCGCCCGCACCTCACCCAGCGCCCGGTCCGCGCCGCCACGCTCGCCTCCCCTACCCGCGCCCGCCTCGCGGCCGGGGCCGGGGCCCTTGGCGGGCGCGCCGTGCGCTGCCAGGCGCAGGCGGCGGGGGACTTGGACGCCCACTACATGCGGCGGTGCGTGGAGCTGGCGCGCAAGGCGGCCGGCTACACCAGCCCCAACCCTATGGTGGGTTGCGTCATCGTCCGCGACGGCCGCGTCGTCGGAGAAGGATTCCACCCCAAAGCCGGCCAACCTCATGCCGAGGTAGCATGTCTTCCATTCTCGCTTTTCAATATTTTCTTTGGATGCTTATTCTGACAAAGGGAAGGGAAAATGTTGTTTGGTGATCGTCATAAAGTGCAACGGAATCTGGCCATGCTGTTAGGCATCATCATCAGAGTATGTCAATTGTCCTTTGTAGCAAAAATCACTTGTACTATTCGAGCTGTTATAACTTTTTAGCTAGCGAGACATTCGACACCAAACACGTTACTCATGAAACCTCAACTCTATGCAATTTTGGAAAGCAAACGCTATTTTTTGGTTTGAACAGAACAATATAGTTTGTGCTTAAGATTAACGGAAACTTTTGTCTATCGCAACAAGAAGTAAAGCTTGTAAAACAGCACGTCATCCATTGGTTAGCCATCAATGTTCTAGGTGAAGCGACTAGTCTTGTCCTGCTCATCTCTTTGTCAAACTCTGTGGGTGTCGCTTGTAAAACTTTGTGGGTATCCCAGCACTCATCTCCTTTCTTTATGATGCTGTAAAACAATAAGCTTTATGTTAAAGCTGTGAACATCATGGTGTATAAAAACAACCATCAACATTACATTAACCTCTAACGAACAAAAATGTCAAGCTCTGTAAGAGGAGGATAGTGACAACATCTTTTTTTTTGTGAGAAAGGTTCTAGAAGAATGTGTAATAATTTGGTTTGGGAGGGACAGTGGATGCTGAATCTTGCTAGTCGACTCTCCTTGAAGATTCTCTCCTATAAACAGTTTACATCGCATCTCAATATTTAATCCTGCATTGCTACACTATAAGTATTTAATATTATATTGGCTTAAGAGCTTATACAATGACAAAGTATCATTACGTAACATCATAACCTTGTATTGTGTTAAAATCATGTGTAGGTATTTGCACTGAGAGATGCAGGTAATTTAGCTGAAAATGCAACGGCTTATGTTAGCTTGGAGCCCTGCAACCACTATGGGAGAACCCCTCCTTGTACTGAAGCACTCATCAATGCAAAAGTAAAGGAAGTTGTTGTGGGGATGACTGACCCAAATCCTATTGTCGCATCCAAAGGGATTGAAAAGCTCCAAGGTGCTGGAATAAATGTGAGGGTGGGTGTGGAGGAAGCGTTATGCCGCAAACTAAATGAGGCTTACATCCATCGTATGCTCACCGGGAAGGCTTTTGCAACTTTGAGGTAAATATCCAACTCCAAGTAACTTCCTAATCTTCCAACTCTGCTAAATCAGTGTTCACATTTGCTCTGAAGGACCTGCTAGTAAATATTAAATAGACAGTGTGCAGTGCATATCTAGAGTTTGAAATGTGAGTTGGACGATAGATCCTATAACTAATTGTGGTCTGGAGGACTGTTGAAAGCCCATTGCTTCATCTATTTGAGTAGTAATGTTCATTGTTGTCTGCATATAAAAATGTTCTCTATGGACCATTTGAATATCATGTGCAATGTTTGTGATGATATTTATTTGTTATTATATGAATAACAGAGCTACACTCTCAGTGAATGGAATCGTCACAAACCATATTGGGAAGGGAGCTGATCAGTCAGGTGGGTACTACTCGCAGTTGATGAAAGAAAATGATGGAGTCATAATTTCAAGTGAACTGGCCAAGATGTCGAGCTTACCTCTATCGCGCGAAGCCGGTGCAAACCAACCTCTCTATATCATCGTTTCACAGGGTGAAAATTCCCGACTACACATCCCATCTCTCAGCGAAGAGAATGCATCAAAGGTGATAGTCCTTGCTGATAGTCCTGTCACCGTGGAGCCAGCAGGAGTTGAAGTTGCTGTCCTTCGTCAGATAGACTTGGAGTCTATTCTCCAACTTCTTGCACAGCGAGGGCTTTGCAACGTGCTGGTGGATTTTAGAGAGGCTGGAGAAAACTTTGCGTTGCTTCTGAACGACTTCCAGGAGGACAAGCTGGTGCAGAAGGTCGTCGTGGAGGTCCTGCCTTTTTGGCTCGTGAGCGAAGGGCTCAGCAACCTGGCATTTGGTGGCAGCCAATCGTTTCCGCTGAAGAACTTGGAGCACAGGGAGGTGAATGGGAGTGTGCTGCTAGAGGCCTATGTGTAGTCTCTCTTCTGTGGGAGATTGATAGTCCCTGTGGCAGCTTTGTTTGTTTTTCCTCGTGTAAACAGATAGCCCTGTAAACTTCAACACTTGAACCGTTACCTGCGTGCGCGTGCAGTTACAAATGCGGAGACTGAATTGGTTTGAGATATAGCATGAAGTACTTATGGATATTTATAATCTGAGTGAATGAAAAAAATGATTTGAGATAAATATAGGAACCTAAGCCTTTCTTTTGCCTAACTCTGGACTGCAGATAACGAAGTATAGAGTGAAACTTGGAAGAGAGCCGAGACTGGCCATTTTCTAAGGTTGTAGGAAGCACAACAAAAGTAAACTAAATGCAAGTACATTTGTAACACGAATTATATGGTCAGATGAGTCTGTTTTCAGCAGAGCTCGCATCTGTGCTTTTTATTTCTTGGACACCTGAAAAAAGATGAGATGGCCAATTAGAAGTGCTGCGTAGCTTAAACCATAACTGTGACGCGAAATAATCACAAAAACATTTACCACTCTCATTTTGTTCATGACTGCAGGCTTTGCATAAGAATCACCAAGGCAACAGTAGCAAGTAGACATTGATCAGGATGTACCTTCTGAATCATGTATTGCAGCAATGTAATATGAATCAAAGTCCCTAACCAATCAGAATAGATTAAGTACATAACAAACCAGAAAAAAATCACTTAGGTTAGAAGCAGGTGCACATATCCTATGTAGGTGTATAACTATTTATTTTAAAAAATTAGGAAAGAATATCCTGTGCAGGTACACATATCCTATGCAGGGGCAGTAACAAAAAAGTAGAACTTGCTATATTCACCAGCATATATATATGATTCAAAACCCCACAAATATGCCGGTTCGAACACAAGAGCATTAACTATTGAGCAGCCATAGTTTTAATTAACTTGTCACACGAAGATAGATGTGTGTACTTAACTTTTTCTCAACAATTAGGAGGCCTGTATCTTTTGGGGAACTATCACAGCAGCAGCTAATACATGCCCATTATCACACAGCAACCAATACGTGGCCAGTGTTTTTTTTTGGAGCACCTGGAAAAGATATCTTTGAAATAGAAATTTTATATAGCATATAATAATATTATGTCATCGTCAGTCAAAGGCATAGATAGAAACAATGTGCAGAAAATAATCTGAAGGCTATCCTTTTTTCATGCTGCTACAGTGCAGCCAGAAGCGTTGGATATCTTGACTGTATTCCTGATCTTGTGACCTAGGAAGGCAAACCTAAAAAGCTGACACAAAATTCATATGTTGAATGTTAGATTTCCTAACATAGCACGCTATGGAACCTACGGCCAACAAATATTAGAACAAGAGAGTGGAGCGCGATTTTTTGCTTTGCTGAGATGCAGGTTTAGCTGTGATTCCATGTAGCTTGTATTTCAATAAAATATAGTAAAACAAAGCATAACTGGAGACTAAATTAGTGATTTGAGAGGAAGTACCTATGTTGAAAAAAATGCAAGTGGACAACACTTATTATGTTGTACAGTCTGCAGAGATGTGTAGCACTGAATCCATAATGGGGTTCATACATGCCTGAAGTTGAAAAAGGCAGCAAGATTTTGACATGTGGTGACCGGTTAACTGGAACAATGTAGAGGCACTGCTGTGTCTAGCAGAAATCATTGCTATTTCCATGATAACATGTAAGAAAGGCAGAGGAAGATGATAACTCACCAAAACGATGAACTGAACTTGGAAGGTGTTCTCTATAGGATTGAGAAAGTGTTGCCCCTAGATAAGCAGGGGAGCCCAACCTAGAAAATACAAACATATATATCATAATTGGATCGGAAAATATCATGGAGCAATAGATCTCTTTTGATTTTACTATGTTCTTTTTTTAGGACACACGATAGACCAAAGAACTAACTGCCTGTAAATTTTGTCACTGTCTTCGTTTCGGACAACAAATGCACATTGTCTAATCTGTGAAATACGTTGCATCATTTTAGACAGGAAACACTTCTGTATAACCTAAAATTTACAAATGTCTTGAAAAATAGGGAGGACTGAGAAAGAAGAGGGATGTGAACATATCAATGATCAAGAAACATGATCAGTGTTGTGTCTAGCAGAAATCATTGTCATTCCCAGAATAACATGTAAGAAAGGCAGAGGAAGAGGATAACTCACCAAAACGATGAACTGAACATGGAAGGTGTTCTCTACATGATTGAGAAAATGTTGCCCCTAGATTAGCAAGAGAGCCCAACCTAGAAAATATAGACATATCATAATTGGATCAGAAAATATAATGGAGATCTAAACAGTAAAAAAGAATAACAGGAGAAGGCAATCTACTAAGGATAATACCTCTGAATCCACAATAAATAGACAGCCTTCGGCAGCATGCTAAAATGCTGAAGGAGGGTGCAAGAATTTGGCTGACTCAAACTCTCAATCCTCAAAGTTCGTGGAAGATCCAATCTGCAAAGTGGAGGAAAAATGGCAATTCATCATTCTGCATGGATATAAACCTTGTGGTCATATAAATAAAATCATAACTCAATGTAACAGGAAGCTATGCTTGCATAATCTAGAATTATCCCATGGCTATTGCTAATGATGATCCTATGCTGGTTACTGTCAGAGATAAAAATGTGATCCCCACCTTCATCAACTGATATGCATGGTTCAGCACATTGAGCTATATAATATCACTTTTCCAGTACATATAAGTTACCTTCACAAGGAACAGAGCATTCATAGGTACACCTACATAGGCGACCAAACCACAACTTTATAAATAGGCAGATGCATAATAGCAATCAAGGAATCGTGATGGTATCATCTGGAGTAAAATGACCACATGTCACTGTGTTACTTTGTCCAGCAAAGGTATTTAGAATGGCATTATGGTCAGCATTCCACATCCATACATTACAATCCTCTGATACAGCGATTATCAAATGTCCCCGAGGATGCCATTTAAGGTTTGGGTGGTTCAGTAAATGAAGTTTGTGCCGGGCACTCCAAAAATAAATGCTTCAGGTGGTAAGGTCTAAAAATAACACATTTAAAGGAAAAAGAAAATTCCATAAAGGAAACAGGGGAAAAACAAAAAAGTATGAACCTGTCAGCCATCTTTTCTTTGAAGGTCATTATAATATTGAATGGGTGCTATACTGCAATTTCATTTTATAAAAGAAGGAACTAATATACAGTACATCCATGTGTAGAGTAAACAAATATTTGTAATTATAGTCATCAGGACTAACAATACGGCAAGCACATCTATATCTACATTATATGTAAATATGCCATGTCAATAAGCAGCAACAAATCAGTTAATATTTGGTCAACTGAACATTTGGATGTGGGAAGCTAGTCACTCACCTAGCTTGGAAAGGCTTAGCAGCATTCTTCCTACTGTGCTGCTGACCATGTATATATTTGATTCTCAAATAAACAGTAGGATAAATAGATGGAACATTGATTAAACTAACTTGAAGACATAGGCACAATCTAAGCTGCAAAACTCTTCTCCATCTGCCCCATGATGTTTGAAAAGTTAGTTATTTTTTTATTATAATGAAGCTTCCTTCATTTACAACAATAACAACAACAACAAAGCCTTTAAGTCCCAAACAAGTTGTGGTAGTCTAGAGTTGAAACCCAGCAGAAGCAATCAAGGTTCAGGCATGTGAATAGTTGTTTTCCAAGCACTACTATCTAAGGCTAAGTCTTTGGGTATATTCTATCCTTTCAAGTCTCCTTTTATTGCCTCTACCCAAGTCAACTTCGGTCTTCCTCTGCCTCTCTTCACGTTACTATCTTGGCTTAGGATTCCACTACGCACCGGTGCCTCTAGAGGTCTCCGTTGGACATGTCCAAACCATCTCAACCGGTATTGGACAAGCTTTTCTTCAATTGGTGCTACCCCTAATCTATCACGTATATCATCGTTCCGAACTCAGATCCATTCTTGTATGACCGCAAATTCAATGCAACATACGCATTTCCACGACATTTATCTGTTGAACATGTCATCTTTTCGTAGGCCAATATTCTGCACCATACAACATAGCAGGTCTAATTGTCGTCCTATAAAACTTGCATTTTAGCGTATGTGGTACCTTTTTGTCACATAGGACACCAGATGCTTGGCGCCACTTCATCCACCCTGCTTTGATTCTATGGCTAACACCTTTATCAATATCCCCGTCTCTCTATAGCATTGATCCTAAATATCAAAAGATATCCTTCATAGGCACTACTTGATCTTCCAAACTAATATCTTCCTCCTCCCGAGTAGTAGTGCCGAAGTCACATATCATATACTCAGTTTTAGTTCTACTGAGTCTAAAACCTTTGGACTCTAAAGTCTCCCACCATAACTCCAGTTTCTGATTCACTCATGTCCGGCTTTCATCAACTAGCACTATATCATTCATGAAAAACATACACCAAGGGATGTCCCCTTGTATGTCCCTTGTGACCTCATCCATTACTAAGGCAAACAGATAAGGGCTCAAAGCTAACCCTTGATGTAGTCCTATCCTAATCGGGAAGTCATCCGTGTCTCCATCACTTGTTCGAACACTAGTCACAACATTGTTGTATATGTCCTTAATGAGCCCGACGTACATCGTTGGGACTTTATTTTTATCCAAAGCCCACCACATAACATTCCTTGATATTTTATCATAAGACTTCTCCAAGTCAATAAAAATCATGTGTAGGTCCTTCTTCTTCTCCCTATACCACTCCATAACTTGTCTTATTAAGAAAAAGGCTTCTATGGTTGACCTTCCGGGCATGAAACCAAATTGGTTCATAGAGACCTGCGTTATTGCTCTCAAGCGATGCTCGATAACTCTCCCATTGCTTCATAGTATGACTCATCAACTTAGTTCCCCGTAATTAGTACAACTTTGAATATCCCTTTTATTCTTGTAGATCGGTACCAATATACTTCTCCTCCACTCGTCAGGCATCTTGTTCGATCGAAAAATATGGTTAAACATCTTGGTTAGCCATACTATAGCTATGTCCCTGAGACATCTCCACACCTCGATTGGGATACCATCCGGTCCCATCGTCTTACCTCCTTTCATTCTTTTCAACGCCTCTCTGACCTCAGATTCATGGATTCTCCGCACAAAGCGCCTATTGATGTCATCAAAAGAGTCATCCAACTGAAAGGTTGTGTCCGTATTCTCGCCATTGAACAATTTGTCAAAATACTCTTACCATCGATGTCAGATCTCATCCTTTTTCACCAAGAGATGCTCCCTTTCATCCTTAATGCACTTAACTTAGTTGAAGTCCCTTGTCTTTCTCTCATGAACCCAAGCCATCTTATAAATGTACTTCTCTCCTTTCTTCGTACTCAAATGTTGGTAAAGATCCTTGTACGCTCTACCTTTTGCAACACTTACAGCTCGCTTTGCAGTCTTCTTTGCCACATTGTACTTCTCTATGTTGTCCACACTCCTGTCATGGTACAAGCATCTATAGCATTCTTTCTTCTCCTTAATAGCCCTTTGGACTTCCTTGTTCCACCACCAAGTATCTTTAGCCTCGTCTCCACTTCCTTTGGTTACTCCACACACCTCTGAGGCCACCTTCCAAATGTTGGTTGTCATCTTCTCCCACATGTTGTTTATGTCCTCTTCTTTCTTCCAAGCGCCCTCTTTGATAACCCTTTCCTTGAATGCCTCTGACGTCTACCCTTTCAGTTTCCACCACTTTGTTGTTTCAATCTTAGCTTGTTTATCCCTACGGGCACACACCTGGAAACGAAAATCTGCCACCAAAAGCTTCCTTCATTTGCGGTTATAAAATAATAGTCTACTAACCATGTATGTGCTTATTTATGGGAGTAGAGATCAATAAAACTTAATAATTTGAATGTGCTCATCTACAATTGCCCCTAAATAGTGGTTGCCACAATACAGTTGTACTTTTCTTATATGTAATTTATTTAGTGTCAATGTTACAATAGACTTCATACTTTACTTGAGTAAGATGGATTTTTAGACAGTACTTTGGACATTAAACAATGAAATATGCCAGAATTTTACAATGGTTTTTCAACACAACTGCCATAGCTATGGTTTCTATCAAGTAAAAGTAGTCTTGCAATAAGGAAGAGCCAATTTCAGCATGAACTAAATAAGCCACTCTAACAAATATTTGGGAATTAGGACCTGTACATACAATCTAATAGTATGGACTAAATAAGGTACTGTAACAAACATTTGGGAATTGGGACCTGTACATACAATCTATCAGATTAAATAGGAGCAAACTGAAATGCACTGTCTAACAAGGGAAAACAGCCCAAAGAGGGATTTTTACCTTTGGCGGTTCAGGAAGCAGCGATAGCCTGCATGAAAATTCCACTCTGTAGTTAAGAGCTTGCATTAGCACCTTGAGAATATGATAAATGCAGTTCCCAAAGATAAAATTCAGAAGTTGCTATTAACAAACAAAAGATAGCAAAGGAATTTTTACCTTTGCCGGTTCAGGAAGAAGCGATAGCCTGCATGAAAATTCCGCTATGTAGTTAAGAGCTTGCATTAGCACCTAGAATATGATAAATGCAGTTCCCAAAGATAAAATTCAGAAGTTGTTATTAACAAACAAAAGATAGCAAAGGCTAACTATTTTTATTAAGCAAATATCTCCCAATCCATCACCTTTTATTGAACAGACCATAATGTCTGCGCAAATTAATATACTAGAAACGAATGGCTTTTAGGCCTCTATAAAGCAACTCTAAATTAAATAATGTTCATGCTCAACAAAGATGCTTGAACAATCTGATAGGAATAACATACCAAACGAATATCTAGCGTATTGCTTTAGGGAAGCTGAGAAGCTAAAACACAGCCTACAAGCTGTTGAAACACAACTAGAAAATGTTATCATTTGTTTTTAATGTTTCCATTATGAAAAAAAGGGAATTACTTCAGTTGTTTTCTCCCATAATCGAGCCTTCTCATGCAAACCATACACTACAGTTACAGAGGTATTACTTGATCTTCTTTTTTCCTGGACGCAGCACTGGACGTTAAGTGCACAATTACATAATGAAAATATGAAACATTACTGATTCAAATTGATCTGTTTATGAACGTCAAGAAGAGGAGAACGCAAGTACCTGCAAATTAGTTGTCTATGCTATTCATCCAAGCAGTGGGGGTCAGTGCACTCGAGGCCACCAAACTGATGTGCTGGGAACCCATGTCAGGCTGAATCTAACACACACCAATCTGCCATGGACATAGAAACCCTAGAGTAGAAATTGAAACTAAAATCGGAGAAGGTCGCTAGGGTTTCACGGATCACAGTAGCAGAAGAGGACCGACGGAAGGAGACAGCGGCAGGGGTGCATGCCGTCGGCCACCACCGGTGGGGGTCGCAGCCGGCCCGCCCGTGTGGCGCGAGGGGGCGTGGAGGAGGAGAAGGATGGCCACCGCCGCGCCGAAGGCGGCCACCGCACCGCCGCCCTGCACGCGCCCGCGTCAGGAGAGATGGGGAGAGAGGGAGGGGAAGAGTAGAGGCCATGGGGACTCACCAGCATGGGGAACAGAGGGGGAGGGGGCCGTCGGCGCGCCGTCGCCGTGGTCGCCGTCGCCTCGGGAGAGATCGAGAGTGAGAGATGACGGGGAGAGAAGCGGGCTTTTTTTTTTTGCTGGAGGAGAAGCGGAAGTTGAGCAATATATTTACTTGGCTGGATTCCAACGAGAAGTCGGAAAAGCAGAGTAGAAGCCTGAGAAGCAGGAGAAGCCGCCCCCAGCGGAATCTGCTTCAAGAGATCTAGGCCGTCGAACGGCAAGATCGGACGGCTGCAGGAACTTCGGGTGACGTGGACACGGCTTCTATTGCAGGAGCTAATGGGTTTTGTGGGGTTAAATAAGTATGGTTGAAAATCAATGCCATGCGTGATACTCCCTGTCTGCAAATGTCTGATAATCTGAATGATACCGTGTATTATTCCGATCACACATGCAACTGCGTTCCCTGTCTGCGGTTGCCAATGGCACGGCAGACTGGAGTAGAACGTGCAAAGAGTCCAGTTGCTTTGCTATTTCTCCTCCCGGCTCAAGGCGAGCAGGAAGCTGGATTTTTGTAAACCTTTTTAAATTAATATTTTAAAAACAATATATCCTTTTTTTACTCTTTTGGTCGCCCATGTGCGATTTATAAGCTTTTTTATTTTTATTACGTTTTTAAAATTAATTAATGTTTTAAAATAGCCTATCCAGCTTGATTTAAAAATGGTTAGATCTGAAAAAGTTATAATAAAGTATTTTTAAATTTAAAATGGGTTAAAAAAATAGCAAGCTGCTTCTGCTTCAGGAATCAGGATCACAGAAGAACCAACGCCAGGGAGAGCAAGCGTTGGAGGCCCACGTGCCCTGCGCGCCTAACGCGGCGGCTGTCGCGGACCCGGCCCAATAAGACTGAGCTCCGTTTTCTTCGGTTCCGCCCCAACCCCCAACCAGCACGAGTCCACTGTGACCATTGACCAGTCACCACCTCTCTGCCCAGCGCTCAGCGGCCACTACCATGGCGTCGGAATCCGAGGTCTACAGCTGGGAGCCGCACCCGCTCCATCCCGACGGCACTGAGCCGCTGCACCGGATCGCCGTGGACTACTGCCCGGAGGCGTGTCTCCACGAGCGCCACGCGGGGGAGATCCACGTCACCTACGACCACCGCGGCGGCGCGCGCTGGCGCTCCAGCCGCCGGTTCCTCCCTGGCAGCGCCGTGGCCACCACGATCCGCGCGCCGGTGGGGGACACGTCGGGCCTCAACTACAACATCTACCTGTCCTCCCTGGAGGGCTCCAAAGACCAGGACGAGATCGACTTCGAGTTCCTCGGCCACGACAAGCGCGCCGTCCAGACCAACTACCACGTCGGCGGCGACGGCGGACGGGAGCAGATCCACGCGCTCCCCTTCGATTCTTCCGACGGATTCCACCACTACGCCATCGCCTGGGACGCGGCCGCCATCGAGTGGCGCGTCGACGGCGAGCTCGTCCGCCGCGAGCAGCGGCGGGAGGGGGAGCCGTGGCCGGAGAAGCCCATGTACCTGTACGCCTCCGTGTGGGACGCCAGCCACATTGCCGCCGGGGCGTGGACCGGTACGTACCACGGCCGCGACGCGCCCTACGTCTGCAGCTACAAGGACGTCAGGGTGCCCACTGCCGAGCATTCACTGGAAGAGGAGCCGCACCCGCTCCACCCCGACAGCACTGAGCCGCTGCAGGAGATCGCCGTGGACTACTGCCCGGAGGCGTGCCTCGAGGAGCGCCACGTGGGCGAGATCCACGTCACCTACGATGCCCGCGGCGGCGCGCGCTGGCGCTCCAAACGCCGGTTCCGCCCCGGCAGCGCCGTGGCCACCACGATCCGTGCGCCGGCCGGGGACACGTCGGGCCTCAACTACAACATCTACCTGTCCTCCCTGGAGGGCTCCAAAGACCAGGACGAGATCGACTTCGAGTTCCTCGGCCACGACAAGCGCGCCGTCCAGACCAACTACCACGTCAACGGCGACGGCGGGCGGGAGCAGATCCACGTGCTCCCCTTCGACTCCTCCGACGGCTTCCACCACTACGCCATCGCCTGGGACGCGGCGCGCATCGAGTGGCGCGTCGACGGCGAGCTCGTCCGCCGCGAGGAGCGGCGCGAGGGGGAGCCGTGGCCGGAGAAGCCCATGTACCTGTACGCCTCCGTGTGGGACGCCAGCTACATCGCCGACGGGGCGTGGACCGGCACGTACCACGGCCGCGACGCGCCCTACGTCTGCAGCTACAAGGACGTCAGGGTGCCCACTGGCAAGGATTTAGTGGAAGAGGAAGAGCATCAAGATGCAGATGCCGCTGATGCGCCTGCTGACGATCCTGAAGCCGACACCGCCGCTGATGCTGCGGCGGCGGCTGCGGAAGAAGAGAAGGACGCCGGAGCCGGTAAAGTTTAGATCTTGGTGGTGCCATGCATTGTCGTTTTGTTAAGTGTCGCTGCAACCAAAAAGATCTATGAATAATGGATGTGGTCTGATCAGTGAAACAAACATTTCATCTGATGTATTATGTTGTTCGTTGAATAATTCAATGTGTTGTGTTATGCTTGGGTCCCTATGCTACGGACTGAGGATTGGCTTAGAACTTCGATTTGAGTTCCGGCAAACTGGCAATAAGCTCACGTGATAATGGAAATGTCAACAATGGTTATTCAAAAATTGATTAGGCAAATCCGGCACTGCTCGACCATCAAGTTCTTCGAATGGAACAGGCTAAATAAAACGGATTTAGTAAAGCCATGTTTGTTTCCTTCACCAAACTTTAGCTACTAAAACAAGTGACTAAACTTTAGTCGCTCTTTTGGTTCCCATGACTAAAAATGACTGAACACCAATAAAGTACTTGAACAAAGACTGATTTGCCCTTGGCTTGAAGCGCTGCTGCTGCCACTGGTTCAAATGGCCGATTAGCTTTTTGGCCGTCAAAGATGGTCGGCTGTGCACAAGTTCAAATGATTCATATAATCCGAATAATGTTCACTTGACGGGTATAATCCGAATAATGTTCACACCTCAAATTACACAAATTTGTTTATTACAAATCATGAGCTAATACATACTAAGCACATCATTGGCTATCCAATCCCGAAATTGATTCATATTTTGATCTTCGTCCACTTGACAGGTACTCCATTTCGGTGAGCTCCATTTGCATGAGAAGACGATGCAACTCCTTCGACCTCTGGCACATAATTTTTGTCCTGATCACACCTATCAAATTTGTCATCCGCCAAAGCACTATCTCTAATAAAATTATGAATTTCCATGCATGCGATAATTATTTGGCTTTGCTTTGCCATCGGATAGCTCGGTAAATTTAGCAAGATCCTCCACTTTATCTTCAAAACTCGAAAAGACCGTTCGATGACATTACAAAGTGAAGAATATGCAAAATTGAAAAGCTCCTTTTTACCTCTTGGCATTGGCCCTTCTCGATACTCCTGGAGATGATACTTCATACCCCTATACGGTGCAAGATAACCCAATCGGTTTGGGTACCCCGAGTTCACAAGGTAAAACTTACCTACACATTCAATTTAGTTTGTCATTGAAATTGAAACGATTACAACTATGTGTATGTATAATCATAGAACAAACCAATACCTTGAGGTGGATGTGGAAACTTGTCGCCATACTTGTCTTGTGCATCCTTGAACACCCTCGTATCATGAACGGAGCCAGGCCATCCTACAACAACAAAGGTAAACCTCATATCGAAGTCACATATGGCCAACACATTCTGAGTGGTGCAGCCATGTCTACCAGTATGTTGTACTACCATTTTTTATGGCACTACAACAGGTACATGTGTATCATCTATTGCTCCTATGCAATTATCAAAGTATGGAGTAAACCTAGGAGATTGTAACCTAGAATGCATAGTCCTAAATTCAGGGTCCCTTGGCCTAATAATATCAGCTGCAGGCTTGTCCAGACAACGCGGTACTTTATCAAACTTCCTACTACATGTTTTTGTTGACCTAAAAAATGATCTTCGGCTTGTCTCATTCCTTAAAGTGCACCACACATCCACAAAACAGCCCTAAAGTCTCTACTGATGATGAAAGTGCATTTGCCCCTTATGTGGGTTTTGGTGTATTGATGACATCCAAATTAGAGACTAATGAGACCTTAATGAGATATATTACAGCTTTAGTCCCTTGAAAGATATAAAAGAGTTGATCTAAGATGAAATGGTATCCCTCAATTCTTCAAGTGCAAAAAGCGAACGAACCCAAAGCGCTCTCAAAGTCTTTTTATTTTGTTTTGGGTATAGGTATGTCGTACTATAAAGAGGGATACAAGTTTAGGTGGTCTGAGGAAGATAGAGTGCTCAAGCATAAAAATAAAATCCAAAGAGAGACAAAATCACCTCACGAACACTTGGACATAGTTTGTGGACTTTTGGTAGCCGGAAGTCCCGCCGTGAGCCAGGAGTTCCGGCTGTCGGAAGTCCTGACGTTTGGTGCCGAAAGTCCCAGCGCTTGCTGACCTAGCCACAGCCCACTTAAGCATCTTCGCCCTTCGGAAGTCCCGATGGGAGTCGAGAGTTCCGGGTGCTAGAACCTTCGGCTCCCTCCGGAAGTCCTAACACTTCCCGACTTAGCCGCCTGCGCATCTTCGCCCGTCGGAAGTCCCGGCTCCCGCCGAAAGTCCCGACGCCTTGGGACTTAGTCGCCTGGCTCGTCATGTCTGTCGGGAGTGCCAACGGAAGACGGAAGTCCCGGCGACCACTGGGTGTTCCGACGATATGCGAGCAAGCCCAATGGACTGTTTGTGTGAATAGTGTTTTTGCGTTGAGCCGGAGGTTCTGGCGATCTGTGTTGGAACTTCTGACTCAGATTTGAACGGTTGGATTTGCCTTTGAGTATAAATAGTTGTCTCCTCTCTTCTAACCGTGAACCACTCATTCATTACTCACCAACCTTCATCCAAAATAGCTCCCAAGCATTCAAGGCACCCCTCTCCTCTTCCCTTTGGTCCAATCTTCGATTCCCCTAGGGTCTTGAGTGAAAAGAGAGTGGATTGAGTGAGAGAATCACTTTGACAAGCTTGAGCACTTGATTTCTTTATCAAACCGGTTGGATTTGCGTCTATTAATCTTAGGTTCTTAGAACCCTAGCCGGCTAGGCGTCGCCCAAGGGCTTCCATCTTGTGGAAAAGCCTTAGAAGTTTGTATTACCCTTGATTTCTTAGTGGAAAGCTCGAGTGACCTTTGTGGTTGCTTTGAGAGAGGCAAGGAGGCGGCGCGCATCGAGTGGCGCGTCGACGGCGAGCTCGTCCGCCGCGAGGAGCGGCGCGAGGGGGAGCCGTGGCCGGAGAAGCCCATGTACCTGTACGCCTCCGTGTGGGACGCCAGCTACATCGCCGACGGGGCGTGGACCGGCACGTACCACGGCCGCGACGCGCCCTACGTCTGCAGCTACAAGGACGTCAGGGTGCCCACTGGCAAGGATTTAGTGGAAGAGGAAGAGCATCAAGATGCAGATGCCGCTGATGCGCCTGCTGACGATCCTGAAGCCGACACCGCCGCTGATGCTGCGGCGGCGGCTGCGGAAGAAGAGAAGGACGCCGGAGCCGGTAAAGTTTAGATCTTGGTGGTGCCATGCATTGTCGTTTTGTTAAGTGTCGCTGCAACCAAAAAGATCTATGAATAATGGATGTGGTCTGATCAGTGAAACAAACATTTCATCTGATGTATTATGTTGTTCGTTGAATAATTCAATGTGTTGTGTTATGCTTGGGTCCCTATGCTACGGACTGAGGATTGGCTTAGAACTTCGATTTGAGTTCCGGCAAACTGGCAATAAGCTCACGTGATAATGGAAATGTCAACAATGGTTATTCAAAAATTGATTAGGCAAATCCGGCACTGCTCGACCATCAAGTTCTTCGAATGGAACAGGCTAAATAAAACGGATTTAGTAAAGCCATGTTTGTTTCCTTCACCAAACTTTAGCTACTAAAACAAGTGACTAAACTTTAGTCGCTCTTTTGGTTCCCATGACTAAAAATGACTGAACACCAATAAAGTACTTGAACAAAGACTGATTTGCCCTTGGCTTGAAGCGCTGCTGCTGCCACTGGTTCAAATGGCCGATTAGCTTTTTGGCCGTCAAAGATGGTCGGCTGTGCACAAGTTCAAATGATTCATATAATCCGAATAATGTTCACTTGACGGGTATAATCCGAATAATGTTCACACCTCAAATTACACAAATTTGTTTATTACAAATCATGAGCTAATACATACTAAGCACATCATTGGCTATCCAATCCCGAAATTGATTCATATTTTGATCTTCGTCCACTTGACAGGTACTCCATTTCGGTGAGCTCCATTTGCATGAGAAGACGATGCAACTCCTTCGACCTCTGGCACATAATTTTTGTCCTGATCACACCTATCAAATTTGTCATCCGCCAAAGCACTATCTCTAATAAAATTATGAATTTCCATGCATGCGATAATTATTTGGCTTTGCTTTGCCATCGGATAGCTCGGTAAATTTAGCAAGATCCTCCACTTTATCTTCAAAACTCGAAAAGACCGTTCGATGACATTACAAAGTGAAGAATATGCAAAATTGAAAAGCTCCTTTTTACCTCTTGGCATTGGCCCTTCTCGATACTCCTGGAGATGATACTTCATACCCCTATACGGTGCAAGATAACCCAATCGGTTTGGGTACCCCGAGTTCACAAGGTAAAACTTACCTACACATTCAATTTAGTTTGTCATTGAAATTGAAACGATTACAACTATGTGTATGTATAATCATAGAACAAACCAATACCTTGAGGTGGATGTGGAAACTTGTCGCCATACTTGTCTTGTGCATCCTTGAACACCCTCGTATCATGAACGGAGCCAGGCCATCCTACAACAACAAAGGTAAACCTCATATCGAAGTCACATATGGCCAACACATTCTGAGTGGTGCAGCCATGTCTACCAGTATGTTGTACTACCATTTTTTATGGCACTACAACAGGTACATGTGTATCATCTATTGCTCCTATGCAATTATCAAAGTATGGAGTAAACCTAGGAGATTGTAACCTAGAATGCATAGTCCTAAATTCAGGGTCCCTTGGCCTAATAATATCAGCTGCAGGCTTGTCCAGACAACGCGGTACTTTATCAAACTTCCTACTACATGTTTTTGTTGACCTAAAAAATGATCTTCGGCTTGTCTCATTCCTTAAAGTGCACCACACATCCACAAAACAGCCCTAAAGTCTCTACTGATGATGAAAGTGCATTTGCCCCTTATGTGGGTTTTGGTGTATTGATGACATCCAAATTAGAGACTAATGAGACCTTAATGAGATATATTACAGCTTTAGTCCCTTGAAAGATATAAAAGAGTTGATCTAAGATGAAATGGTATCCCTCAATTCTTCAAGTGCAAAAAGCGAACGAACCCAAAGCGCTCTCAAAGTCTTTTTATTTTGTTTTGGGTATAGGTATGTCGTACTATAAAGAGGGATACAAGTTTAGGTGGTCTGAGGAAGATAGAGTGCTCAAGCATAAAAATAAAATCCAAAGAGAGACAAAATCACCTCACGAACACTTGGACATAGTTTGTGGACTTTTGGTAGCCGGAAGTCCCGCCGTGAGCCAGGAGTTCCGGCTGTCGGAAGTCCTGACGTTTGGTGCCGAAAGTCCCAGCGCTTGCTGACCTAGCCACAGCCCACTTAAGCATCTTCGCCCTTCGGAAGTCCCGATGGGAGTCGAGAGTTCCGGGTGCTAGAACCTTCGGCTCCCTCCGGAAGTCCTAACACTTCCCGACTTAGCCGCCTGCGCATCTTCGCCCGTCGGAAGTCCCGGCTCCCGCCGAAAGTCCCGACGCCTTGGGACTTAGTCGCCTGGCTCGTCATGTCTGTCGGGAGTGCCAACGGAAGACGGAAGTCCCGGCGACCACTGGGTGTTCCGACGATATGCGAGCAAGCCCAATGGACTGTTTGTGTGAATAGTGTTTTTGCGTTGAGCCGGAGGTTCTGGCGATCTGTGTTGGAACTTCTGACTCAGATTTGAACGGTTGGATTTGCCTTTGAGTATAAATAGTTGTCTCCTCTCTTCTAACCGTGAACCACTCATTCATTACTCACCAACCTTCATCCAAAATAGCTCCCAAGCATTCAAGGCACCCCTCTCCTCTTCCCTTTGGTCCAATCTTCGATTCCCCTAGGGTCTTGAGTGAAAAGAGAGTGGATTGAGTGAGAGAATCACTTTGACAAGCTTGAGCACTTGATTTCTTTATCAAACCGGTTGGATTTGCGTCTATTAATCTTAGGTTCTTAGAACCCTAGCCGGCTAGGCGTCGCCCAAGGGCTTCCATCTTGTGGAAAAGCCTTAGAAGTTTGTATTACCCTTGATTTCTTAGTGGAAAGCTCGAGTGACCTTTGTGGTTGCTTTGAGAGAGGCAAGGAGGTGGAAGATGTAACAGAACCGACCAATTATACGAGATTAAGTAAAAAAATCTTCCACCGAAGCAGATAATTTGGCAAACTTAAACCTGTATAACCCGGTAGTCTGTGAAACCACAAAGGATTTCAAACCAATCGACACACAAACCAAGATCGTACGAGTTTAGCAAATACCGTCACACGTTACATAAAGTTCACAACGACAGTGGATACATCAGAGTTTAGAACATAAAGTTATTACAAACTGAGTTCAACTGAAATAGCGGAAGTAAATAGTTTTTAAAGCCACACACACACTTTTAGTTCAGATACAGTGCCAGTAGGTAGTCATCTCCAACAAAAGCATCAGATGAGAAATACGGAGTGACCAATTGCCCTTGGTCCTAGTTGTCACCCATCGCCGGATACAGGCAGTTAATGCAATAGCCATAGTACATTTGACCATCTGCAACAACAATGGGAACAACGCCCTGAGTATGAGAAGGTACTCAGCTAGACTTACCCGTCTTAAACCACAATAAAGCGACACCAAGGATTATGCAAGGCTTTCTTTAGTGGACTAGCTGACTTATTTGCGAAAAGCATAAGCTATCCTGAAACATCATTTTAAATACTTTGCATCCTCTTTATTATAACCTATTCATCTAGGTAAGCACCTATACTATAGCAATCATATGATTAACCATTAACATCCAGTTACCAATTTAACTTTAGCATGTCCATACCATCTAGATAACCATCATTGTTCCATAATAATTACTACGATGTCGTAGCTCGAGTCAAGTGCTCACTATCCAGGAGCGATGGCGATTCGAATCGATTCCTAACCAGCTGGTGATTTATTCCTCACACAAACCACACCCACCGATCAAGTGAGCTACAGATCACCAATGACACTTTCTAGGTAGCCGCGGGACAATCTAGAGCCGCAGTACCCAGGGACCGCCCGACTGCCAGGAATCAGGTCGCACCTGCCCTTGGGCTCACTCTTCGTGCCCCTGTCATACCCCCATCAGCACCAATACGCGCACTCATGTAGATCCTGGCCTGAAATGTGCCACTAGCTTCGCGGTTGAAAGGTACTTTATTCGGCCAGCTAAATATGAGGCATGCGTTCAACATGACAAGAGGGACGAGCAACGATCGGTCCTTAATCGACACAGACGGAAACTAACAGCACCCCAGAACCCTGTCTGGTTGCCTCCAACTTTTTCCATCCAGTCTCTAGTTTCCCATCACATATGGTTAATTCCAGGATATCATTCTTTCCATAGCCAATTTCCTCCAGTAACCACCTATAATGTAGGTGATCGGGTATCACCGATCGCTACCGGTCTAAGCAAGGCTAAGCAGTTATTCGATCCTGACATAATAGGGAAAGGGTAATAAGGTGGGCAAGGATAGTAAGGAATGCATCAACGGTTTCAATCAACTCCTACAACTTAATGCAACAATCTATAAACTCATATATATAGAAAGAATTACTTTCATAAAGTAGGAGACTTAGAATACTCTGGGGCTTGCCTCGTTCAAACAAACTAGGTTGGTGATCCACGCACTCCGGCAAGTCCTCTTCTTGCTCCTCTTCCTCTGGCACCTCCGGTGCCTGGACTTCTTGTGGATCGGTCCTGGTCTGCTCTTCCTGAACTGCTACTGGTAATTCCTCTTGCGATCCTGTATGATGCAGATGCATAAGTGCTAATGTAGAGGTGCATCGGAGAGATGACATGTAATGATTATGATGCATGAAATGTAGAGGAGCATGTAT
The DNA here is from genome assembly GCF_019320115.1 of Miscanthus floridulus. Classification (NCBI taxonomy): domain Eukaryota; kingdom Viridiplantae; phylum Streptophyta; class Magnoliopsida; order Poales; family Poaceae; genus Miscanthus; species Miscanthus floridulus. Next base: position 175,671,848 of record NC_089581.1, on the reverse strand, counting down.
AGGTCGTAGCAAAGCTCTTCTACAAGGTAGTCAACATCATCCAAGAACATGTACGATTATCTACTATGACAACCACTGTACTAACATGCCAAATCACCACAGCAAATTAAGATGCTTCAAAGATACACCAAAGCGAACATTATCAACTAAACTCGCATTAAAGAAGATTATCTTATTTCATTTTACTAGGGCTACATAGTAACATGTATTTCTAGTGCTTATAAAAATCTGAGAAAATTACAGTAGCATAGCACTACTCTAAGTAGACTATCATAAAATTTTCATGGCATTTGGATAAGTAAAATAGCTTACACAAAAATGACAAGCTATGGCACAAATATGAGCATGAAAATACTTTGCACTATGAAAAGTGTCAAACAACAGATCAGGTATTTTTTCTATGTTCTTCATAGCATACAATCACTGTACAAAAATTATCACATGCCTGTTTTATGCAACTTTGGCTCTTTAGCAAAAATAACAAAGTCAACCATTAAAGGCACTTGAACTACACCTCCTAATTTTTCTACAATACATGCATGGAATATATTTTTCACAGAAAGTAAATCACTCAAGGAAACTAACAAAACTAGAACCATATTTTTCTGAGGTATATTTTATTTACTAGGCATTTTCTCAGAAATCAGCACTTATTTACTTTAAATAGAGCTACACAGAAAAGTATCCCAAACTTGACATGCAGTATTTTTAACAGATAGATATAGTCACAAGAAGCATAACAAAATTTGTTTCATACATTTTGGAGCAACACAACTTGAGATATCCATTTACTAAGCATTTGAATCAATTCTTGAAACTATTTCTAAAAACCCTTTTCCTTAAAACGAAAAACCAGCGAATGCAAACGTTGGGTGCACCTGGTGCTGTGCACCCAGGGTTTCCCTCGGTCGCTGCAGCTGGGCCCCACATGCCAGACGGGCCCGCGTGACAGCGACACAGAACAGGGGAGGCGGCTCTGCGCTACGCGGCTCGGCGTTATCTCGCCGGCGACGAGTATTCTGGCGAGGCCGAGGTCACCGGCGTGCCCTACTCAACAATGCACACCGATTGGGGTAGGTGATGGGAGGGTGGTGCCATCGGAGGTAGCTCGCCGACGCCCATGGCGGCACGGTGGAGGAGCCCGGCGGCGCGTCGGCCATCTCCGGCCAAGGCGGTGCGAACTGAGATTGGCGTGAGCATCTAGGGTACACAGGGAAACTGATGGAAGGGAGAGAAGGGAGTGAGCAGGCTCCGGTGGTGCTTGGCCACAGTGAGCATGCACTCCGGTGAGGCACCGGCCATGGCGGAGGTCGCAGAATCAACAAAAGGGGTCCTCACCTGGGCTCAATTGACGCAGAAGCTGGCGCAGCAGGTGCGGCTAAGCAAAGCGGAGCTTGTGGCTCCCTAGAGGCAGCAACGATGTGGAGGCGAGCGAGCTAAGTAGCGGTGACTCACCTGACAGCAATGGCGGAGGCGCGAGCTCGTCTCTGAGCGAACTGGTGAAGCGAGGGAACGCGGGCGAAACAAATAAGCGATCCCTCGAGCGCGTGGCGTCTTCGTGGTGGCATTGGCCTGACCGGTGGGGGCAGCGACGGTATACGGCCACCACTTGGCCGTCGCGGCCTGACGATGTCGGCCAGCTGGCCGGCCTGAACCGTCCATCAAAGAACGTCGAGACCGACTGACAGCGCGTTTTTAACACTCCAAAACTTATAATCCGTTGATTGCTAGCGAAAGAATTTAAAACAAAAGTTATACTCCTACATACCAGCTACAAAACTCATTTAAAGATCAAGGTCTAATTCGCAAAGGACAGAGAGTAAAATCATGCCAAAGTCGTGTTCAAGAAACTGAAAAGTGGAGTTTTGTACTTAGAAAATTTCTAAGTGTTGAACCCAACCTAATTTCTAACTTGTGGAACCCTTTAGAGCATGTTGTGCACATTTTCATGACTTGGTCACAAAATAATTTTTGTTCCTTATATAATTTGCTACAACTTTGTTTTAGGTTGCTCAGACATGCAAACATTCTAAGTGGTACTTTTTGAACAGTTAAACCAAAAAGTCCTAGGGTCAAAACAAGTCAAACCATGATTTGGAAACTGAATTAGGCAAAATGGTCAACATGTACATTGTTCCTAATGACTTTATAAGCCTAGCTAAGGTGTTTAACAATATATCTAGCCATACCACACATTGGTCACACAAGAATCAAACACTGACTGTACTGAAATGATGAAAACAATTGAAATGTTACTTATGTTTCATAGCCCTGTTTCACATGTTTCATGATCTTGTTGTATCGTACTAACTAGCTAGGTTCCACTAAAGTAAGTTGCACATGTTGCACTTGAGTGTTGCACACTAATCATTTCATAAACAAAAACAACACTCATGAAATATATAATATGTTGTAATGTTTCGATAACATGTTTCATGTAAAATAAGCTCATAAATGGATGAATGATGCTCATGTTCATGGAATGCAAGTGCAATCATGCAAGCCTAACACCAGGGGTGTTATAGAAGAGACTCCGACTTTTGTGGTTACCTCAACAATGAGGACGTATGAGCTCCTTTATGGGGTTGCCGAACCTCAGGATAATTTCTTGTGTTTCGCGTGCTTGTTGTTGTGATTTGTGCTATCATATTTGTTCTTGTTGGTTTGTCCTCCTCCCCAACTCTCCTCTTAGGGTTTGGACTCAATCTACGAAGTGGTGACCTTCCGGTGTCAAAGAAGCAACCCCAACACTTCACCTTACCACTAGGGAGTGAGGTTGTAAGATATCTTTCACTCAACCCCAACACTTCGCTTTACCACTAGGGAGTGGGGTTGTAAGATATCTTTCACTCAAAGTTTGTTTTAGCACTTGTAGTGCAATTCTCGTAGGTGTCGAAACTCCTAGCTGTTTGCATCGGAACTTCTAGGTGTCGGAAGTTCTGGCCCAAACTGTCAGGACTTCTGACTGTCACTGGCATTTGACTTTGAGATTACGTAGAAATTTTAGATACGCCTATTCACCCCTCTCTAGGCATTGTTTAGACCCTTTCAGATGACATATTTTTTTGTAGATTTCAATCCATATGACTCCACAAGGTCATTATGTAGCCTATCAAGCACATTCATATGCATCCTAAACATGTTGTAGCATGATTTCCTATTACCTAGGCACCTCATGACCCATTGGTAACTAGATTCAGTGGGTACTCTGTACTCTTCCTTGTTAATGTATGTTTCAAAGTGGAACATACCAATTATGGCATCCAGAGTAGCTGCCTGTCTCCTCCTCTTTTGACACCGTAGAATGTACTATTGAATCCATGCCTCCTCCTCCTCCTCCTCCTAAATAAACAAATGGATTTTAACTAGCAGATAGATAAATGCTTGACATGATCACAACAAGATAAATAGGTACACATGATCGTAGCATGATAAACAGGTAGATATGATCACAGCAAGGTAAATAGGAAGACATGATCATAGATTTAAAATGGTTCACATCATCACAAATTTAGATAGGTTCACGAGATAACAAATTTAAAATGGTTCACATCATCACTAATGGTCCAGACATAACACTCTAACACATAACTATCTAACGGATAATAGACCAGGCACTCTAGTCCATCTGCTCTCACAGCAAGGTAACAGATCAGGCACTCCAGTCCTGGCAACACCTCTTCAACCACGCCAACCTTCCTTCATTTGTGGACAATTTCTTAAATATTGTTCCATTGTACTTTTGGGCAAACATCCTCGTGGCCACATAGAACTCCTCTATCTCCTCATTTAGTCCACATTCCAATACTAAATTCATGCAATGGTCGATGTCCTACTCAACTTCTTGCTCCTCCCTCTTCTTCTATTCTTTCTTCTGTTCTTGCATTTCCTTCAAGGTATTGATCTCATTGTTGTTCCTAGTTTGAATGGCCTCTGTCAGCCCCTTCATTGCCTTGATCATTGGACTTTTGGTTTTCTTGGCTAGGCTTGAGGCTATATCTATGGTGCTACTCCCTCTCTTTCTGTCATGTGGGGACGCACATATGCCAGGAATAGAAGGGCCCGGGATGCCAGGCATGCAACAGTGCGCCAGGGCAGCAGCGCCGATGCGGTCACCTTGGCAAGTGCCAGCCAGGGGTCGGTTTAGGTAATAGCTAGAATAAAGGAAAGAGATCCTATAATTTAGGAATGATTTGTTAGAGTCTATCAAGGCTATAGCCTATAAGAGTCCTTGTAATCCATCATTGGAGGATAAGCAAGTTATTATTCATCTAATCTCTCTCTCGCTCTCCTCCAACCAAGCCTAGCCGCCCGAGGGGAAAAACCTCAGCCCTAGACGACAATGGCAGGAGACTATGAACTCCGTAGTCAAGGGCCAGCTACCCTAGGGCACGACGCCCTTGACACTTTCGACTGGTGATACTCATTGGGCTGTTAAGGGTGCCTTCTTGATCCCCATTATGATCTTCTTCATCACCATATGTATCAGCTTGAGTTGATCCTCCAGGGATGCATGAGGACCACCCATCAACTGTATTTCCTTTGAACAACTCAGCAAGAAGTTCAATGTAAGTTGGAATAGCCCATCTAAACTTCTTGCACTCTTGATACTTTTTCTAAAATGTAGAAATGCAGACACATATTAGGTAATGCACCCTTGACACTTCAATTGAAACAAATAAATGAAAAAAATCAGATGACAGCTGTGTATTTAGTCCACCAGTCATCATCAGCTATAACTGTTCCATTCTCATTTCGGCCTAATCCTGACTCACCTAGGGTCCAATCATGCCACTGCCACATAGTCATGCATTGAGTCCATCTGTTCTTGAATTGTTTGATTTCATGCCTCAAGTGAGTCCTTTCATAATATTTTTGAGCTATCACCTTGTAAGCTGTATTTTTTATTTGCCCATTTGGGCATTGACCTTCCCTAATTTGTTCAACACATAGTTCACAGAATACATGTGTGTTTGCTTCACTCCAATTTGCCTTGTCAAATCGGTTCTAATGTAGGAAAAATAATTAGCTAAAACTAACTAACAAATTGAGCACAAAATTGAACTACCTGCTGTAGTAAATCATGGACAGAGCAAACAAATTAAAAAGCTCCAAATAAATAGAGCACAATATTATAGAGTTGACTTAGCTCAAGGGCAATCAAATGTCATGTAACAAATTGAAGTATCCTGGCAACAACATAGTCAGAACTCCATGCAGTTTAAACCATGAAACACTACCAATTAAGGACAAGCTTCTATAAAGACACATGTATATGATGTAGTAGTTGCTAACTTATGCAGAGAAAAGCTACCTCATCTGAATCGGTCACTATACGTTATTGCTTATAGGAACCATAGATGCCTCATCAGAGCAAAGAATGTACTGGAACTTATGTCCACAGCAAACATACATCTTGGAGCATAACATACATCTAAATGTACTGCAACTTACCAATCGATCGCCATTGTCATCTTCTTGCTCCCACTGATTGTTGGTGCCAAGATCCTGTGGAGGAAACAAGTTCCCGACAGAACTGGATACATGGCTAGGGCGGAGAGGCATCAAACCACGGTCTCCGCCTCCCATCCCTGTAGGAGTGAAGTGGGGAGCGGATCCCTATGGCAGACGGCTGGTTCCCGCGCCGGTGTTGAGGGACTTGGAGCGGTGACCTCCTCCGCACGCAGCCAGAGATCCACCACGGCCGGATTTGCCTCCCCCACCGCTCGGACAAGGAGGCTAAAAATCTCCATGGCCAGATTTGCTGCCACCGGCCATAGGAGCAAGAGGAGGTAGCCGTGGCTCGCCGTGACCTCCCTCCGACTGCAATAGCCTCGAGTAGGTGTCGATGAAGGGGTAGCCACCACCCCGGGAGTTCAGATTGAGGTTCTCCATGCCAACCCTAGGAGTAGAGAGGATGGGGCATCGGAGGATAAGACATCGTCTGAGAAAAAATGGCGAAGTCCTCGTCTTCGGGATCGGCGGCAGAAGAATGGAAGAGGGGAGCCGGCAAAGAAGAAGAAGCCTAGGAAAAGTAGTCCCTGTAGCCGCTCCGGTGCCCGTCCATGGTGGATCCTCGGTGGGGAGGAGAGAGGGCCTCGATGCCAACGATGGGAGGAGCGTGGGCGCTGGCGGCCACGGCGTAGCGAGCAGCGGTGGCGGCAGTGGGGCGGGCAAATGCGAGCGAGCGAGAGAGAGAGAGAGCGCGACCCAGAGGAGAATAGGGAGCACGTAGGCGGATACGGGATTTTTTTAGAAGTTCGGGGTGGTGGTGGGGGGGGGGGGAGGGAGGGAGCATCCCCACCTTTTCATTTCATAAAAGAAGCATACATGAGCAGTTTGTTACATGTCATTTATGGAGAAATTAGCATGGAGTGGGGAGAAGAACAACAAAGCCCAAGCATGGGCAACATGTCTATTTGATGGGGGCAACCTACATGCCCAAAGCTCAGCATCTTCACGACACCCCGCGAAGAGGCGAGTGTAGCAAGGAGACAGGGAACGGAACACAACATCGTGCCTGTGCTTCCAGAGACGCCAACAACAAAGTAGAAGAAAGGCATTAAAGTGGGCAGCAGGGATGGTGGACGGTGGTTGAACGCGCCAAAGAGTAGCAACATCTTCTTCATCAATTTGCACACCAATCCAGCGCCAACAGCCAACTGCAAAGGCGCAACCGGCAATAAGATGAGCTGTGCTTTCAACCTGAGCACCGTACAACTCACATAGGTCTGAGTCAATGCAGTTCTTCTTGAGTAAATTCTCCCATATTTGGATTCTATCTTGGACGAGTAGCCAGCCAAAAAACTTAACTTTGGGAGGGGCACGGTTCTCTCAAATGAACTTATAATAGTCACAGCTGCCACCTACTGCAATGATAGACTTGTATATCATGGACGAGCTGAGATGATGTGCTTTGTCCTCCCATGGGCAGCGGCGAACATCCTGAGCATTGGTGAGATTAATTTCTGCAAGCACAACGGTCAGTTGGGCGAGCTCCTTAGTGGCAACAGAAGAAAGCCGGGGCACAAAAGCCAATCTTAGATCAGAGACAAGCACATGATGAACCGAGGCTTCAGGGCGACGGGCGTGGGTGTAGAGAGCAGGCATGGCATCTATGAGCGGTCTAGCTGCCAGCCAGCAATCGTGCCAGAATGTTGTAGAACGCCCATCACCCACCTCTACCGTGGTGAGCAGCCGATAGTCAGGTAGAAGCTGACATTGTGAAGCCCAATGTGTTCCGGCACTAGTGGACTCCGGTGCTTCAAGAGGACGTCCAAATTCAGTTTCAAGCCAGCGAGACCATGCCGAGTCTGTCGCAGTGTGCGCTCTGTGGAGCAGTTTCATGAGCAAGCGGGTATTCTAGAGAGAAAGATCTCGAACACCCAAGCCACCATTCTCCTTTGGCAAGCAAGCTTTAGTCCAGCTGACCAAGCGCTGAGCACCAGAAACAGATTCTTCACCTGCCCAAAGAAAGGCTCGTCGACGAGCATCAAGAGCATCCACAACACCTTGAGGAAGTTGCAATGCTCCCATTGCATACACCGGAAGACTGTCCAGAACATAATTGACTAGGACAAAGGCGGCCAGTGTGGTTGAGGAGGCTAGACCACCATCCAGATAAGTACCTGTCAACCCTCGCAATAATTGGCGCAAAGGCAGGGAGATTCAGCTTCTCATTGGAGAGTGGGAGACCAAGGTACGTCTGGGGAAAATCACCCTGTGCACAGCTAAGGACGCCCACAAATTGGGTAGCAACATCTTGAGGGACATGCATCGGCACTAACATGCTTTTGTTGTAGTTGATGTTGAGACCTGTAGCTTTGGAGAAGCTCGTTCGGAGTTCTTTGAGACGCTCCATAGCTTGTACATCTGCCCAGGCCACAATGAGCGTGTCATCAGCATATTGGAGAATAGTGCATGGCCAATCAGATGCAAGTGGGTGGCGCAAAAGTGTGTCAGTGGAGAGTAGCTGTTGTAGCAGGTCGGCCACGAGGATGAACAAGTACGGCGGATACGGGAATTAATTAGGGGCAGCCCATGTCTATTGTGCAGTTTAGTTCCTTTTAGCACTTTCTTAAGGTACTAATGTGACTAAACAACTTTAATCAGTTTATTTGATATTTTAGTTACTAAAGTAACTAAAGTTTAGTAGCTAAAGTTTAGAAGTCCTAAACCAAACAGGTCCTAATCAGAATGCAGCATTGTTCACAACTTCAGATTATGGCAACCGGAACCCGTGAACAAGCACGGTGATGTAAAAGAAATATCTGAGACTAATTCCGTTCAGCTTCGTAAGTTGAGCTTGTAATAAAGTTGCGGCCCAATTTGAAAAGAGCCCAACCTAAAACCCGTTCGGCCCGAGTAGGCCTGCTGCCTGACAGATGCGGCTAGGCCAGTAGGCCCCATCAGCATCCCGACAACACAAGCCACAGCCACACCTGTCTCGGCTCGACTACGGCGAGCGCGATGGACGCAAACGTGGCGCTGGCGCTGCTCTCCTCCTGCTCGCCCTCCACTTCCGCCGCCGCCTCCTCGCTCCTCCCTCGTCGCCGCTGCCTGGCCTCCCGCCGAAGAGCAAGCTCCCGAGCCACCATCAGTAAGCTTGCCTCCCCACTCGGCCACCACTGATTAACCTCCCTGGTATTCGCGCCGATTTAATCAACCCGTTCGCTGGTCGGTTTATAGACTGATAAGACTGACGGTGCTGGTTGTTGGGAGAGGAAAACACCAACAAGCCAACAAGGCCAATTTCTCCGCTGTGATGTGCTGCGCCGATTCAGTTTCTGTGCTGTGCTGTCTCGATTGATTCTAGACTTCTATTAGAATCAACGAGAATTGTGGTTGAACTAGAATGGTGAATTTGCTGCTGGCGGTCGTGCTGAGAGACATTGGGTTTGGCCGTTTAGTACCGTTGGCTGCGTAGCTTTTATGCACAACAGATTCCAGCCCCAATTCGTGTCACCTTATATTCAGAATGCATGTGTCGTACTATGGAGTTTGCAGTTTTCGATTACCTTAATTGTTTGCCTGTAATTGGTTTGTCGTGCGTCTCGCAGTGGCGGCGTTGGGCGATGACCCAATCAAGGAATGGATTCTTACAGAAGGGAAGGCCACGCAGATAAAAGGGATCAGGTCCATTGGTGGTGGCTGCATTAACTCTGCTCAGCGCTATGATACTGACGTGGGGCCCTTCTTTGTGAAGACTAATAGGTGCGCTCAAAGAAAATCTATCTTCTGAACTTATAATTGTTGCCATGAGATTGTGAATACCAATAGGTAATGATGCTTTCGGTTTTGTTTTGACAATGATGGAATTAACTACTTATTTTATGTTCCAGCCGCATTGGTCCAGAAATGTTTGAAGGGGAAGCTCTTGGTTTGAAGGCAATGTATGACACAAAGTCAATCCGTGTTCCTTTGCCATACAAGGTGAGAGAAGTGGCAGCAGATGCTGGAATATGTACAACTGCAAACGTGGAATGCAATGACATTGCTGTTGTGATACTGTTACATGACCGGTACTGTGATGCCCATACATGATGGGAGTACTCGTATAGTGACTGAAATGTTCAGTGCTGGCCATTTATGCTGCGAGTTAATTAGCGTACATATTTCCTTTCGTCCCACTGATGTAGAGACTGTTAATCATCTAGTAGTACCAATGTCTGCTGATGGTAGTGATGTTAGTTCACTTGTTTCAGTAGTTCTCTGCATCACTTGTTGTCTTCAACTTTAATCCTTTTTTATGCCTGCCACTAGTATAGGTTGGGTCATTACCTACCGGTGGTTCTTTCATCATCATGGAGTTTATTGAATTTGGTCCTTCAAGGGGAGACCAGGTAACTATATACCAAATACTTTTGAACTTTGATTCACCTCTCTTTCCTTTATAATTAACATAACTCTTTTTGTCAGTCAGTTTTGGGAAGGAAGCTTGCCGAAATGCATAAGGCTGCTAAATCTGATAAGGGATATGGTTTCCATGTTGAGAATACTATTGGAAGGTAGTATCGTTTGATGAAACATGGTCTTAATTCAGGTGTATCGGAAGTTGAGAACTCCTCTGTCAGTCTCCCTAATCCACCTGTTTTGTTATTGCAGCACTCCACAAATTAACACTTGGACTGATGACTGGATTGAGTTTTACTCCAAGCATAGATTGGGTTACCAGTTGGAGTTGGCATCGAGACGATACGGAGATTCCGCCATACTCGAAAAAGGTACAGTTGGAAAAAGACGATTAAGTTGGTATTTATCATTTCTCTCATGGTCTGCCATTGTTCTTAGCTAAGTTTTGCTAATAGTGTAGTAACTGATTTTTTTCTATTCCTTTTTGCATAAATTCCTATACACAGGTCAGCGATTGATCAAGAATATCCGCCCACTTTTTGATGGAGCTGTTATTGAGCCCTGCTTGCTTCATGGTGATCTCTGGAGCGGAAACATAAGCTCTGATAGCAATGGGGATCCTGTAATATTGGATCCTGCTTGCTACTGTAAGTAAAATTGACTGATTTTAGCATTCAAATTCAGGATCATGAGTAGTGGTTGCAAAAGGATGAATTTACTTGATTCTTTCAAGTAATTTTCATCAAAGGTATTCTATTTTAAATATTTTGTTGCTGAAGTTCCCACAATGTATTGCATAAGTTACCAGCAAACAATTTACAAAGACATGATTACCGGTTCTTCAACTTCAGATGGACACAACGAGGCAGAGTTTGGGATGTCCTGGTGTGCTGGATTTGGTGGGGACTTCTATAATGCCTATTTTCAGGTACCCATTGATTTTTGCTGAAGATTTGGTTGGAGCACCGCCAAGGGCTCATGTGCAAACGGATAATAGGCATACTTAACAAACCACCATCCGAGGTTAATGGTTACGGGTCAGATTTGTTTTGTGGAGTTACCTTCTGTTGGCCTATAAAGTCCCAGACCTGAAAACTCTAGCAGGAAGGTTCCTTTGGTAAAGAATGGTGTCAACGACATAGTTATTGCCTTACACCATCGAATAAGGCGGTCCAAGTGTTGGCGTGGAAATTGCTTACTTGTTTTGTAGGCAATATCTTTCGAGCACTGCCACAAAATAGAGTTACCACCTCCAGCTTTGCTTCCTGAGTGCTTGTCTTTCTCTAGTCCTACTAAAATTCCAAGCCTTGTGGTCGGTGGATTACTCAATTCTTCACTATTTTGATGGAGACATTAACAGTACTTTTACTCTTACTCTAATACAGGTGATGCCGAAACAACCAGGGTTTGAGAAGAGGAGGGACCTCTACCTCCTCTACCACTACCTGAATCACTACAATCTTTTTGGCTCCGGGTACCGTTCATCAGCTATGTCCATAATCGAAGACTACTTATATGTGCTGGCGGCTTAGTTTCTTCTGTTTATTCTCACATGAAAATAGAAGCAATGATGTACCTGTGCATAACGTGTTCCATAGCTATCCCTCTCGGTATGCTGTGGATTCGCTCCCTGTAAAACCTGTTAGCTCTTTGCGTGCATAACCTCATGCTACACCACTATATCAGTCACTGAAAAAAATCTTCGTATGTGCAAATAAATATCTCACTGCGGATCCATTTGGACACGTTTTGTGCCTCAGAAGGATAATAATGTATTTCTTGGTCTCAGTAATCCGCCCGTGTGGTGGAGAATCACGATTCGGTCCCAGGAAGAACGAGTCAACGTAATAATGATCCTCTGACCCATCCTCCTAAACTACTCTACCCCAGGCGGCGGATATATGCTTGCGACCTGGATATTCTTAACAACGTTAGTGAAAAGGCATCCGCGCACTAAGACATTCTTAACCACCGGTGAGCACCTAACGTGGCGGCCTCCCATTCGACCCCTGCCGGAAAGGCTTCAAAAGCATAGTCTTTTGTCGCTGCCTGTGCTTCCCAGCTAATCCTTAGCGATGCAAGCAAATCAGACGCGTCGTCCCAAGTTTTCACACCACCTACTCCGTCGTTTTTAAGCCCTCGCGCTCCTAGCATCGCAATGGCCGTGGTCGTAGCCGTGGCATCCGGAACTGCCATTGCTCACGTTTTTGCTGCCGGAAAGCCCTGGTTTCGCCGGCGAAGAACAGAACAGCGTGTCCGGCCCAGATGGAGCAGGAGCAGGAGGCGGGCACAGCACAGCAACTGCTCGGGAGGCGCGTGCGCGCGGACACGCGGCACCCGGTGTACCGCGGCATCCGGCACCGCGGGGGCAAGTGGGTGTCGGAGATCCGGGAGCCGCGCAAGTCCAACAGGATCTGGCTGGGCACGTACCCGGTGGCGGAGATGGCGGCTGCCGCGTACGACGCCGCCGCATTGGCGCTGCGGGGCGCCGAGGCCGCGCTCAACTTCCCCGGCGCGGCCCTGTCGCGGCCCGCGCCGGCCTCGTGCTCCCCCGACGACATCCGCGCGGCCGCCGCCGCCGCTGCTGCCGCCGCGGTGATCGCCCGCTCCCACTCGCCGCGGGCGAGTGGTGAAGCTGCTGCGAGCACGTCGTCGTCCGGTGCCGGTGCCCGCGGCCCGGCGCCGGAGCACCGAGCGGGCGACAGCAGGCGCATCGTGGATGAGGACGACGTGTTCCACGTGCCCGAGCTGCTGGCGGGCATGGCCGAGGGCCTGATGATGAGCCCGCCGAGGCTCGTCAGCCCCGCGACGGACGGCGCCGTGTCGCCGGAGGAGGACGGCAGCGAGGACGGCGTGGTGAGCCTGTGGGATCACTCGTGAACTGAACCGTGCATGCATTGCATCCTGACGTGGACGTGAGCGTCAACGGCTACACACACTATACATGGACGAGGCCGTGCTTCTGGAACGAAGCTGTCCTTTGCTCAGTTTGCTGCACTGCATGCACAGAACAGATGTACTTGTGGATCAGGATCAGCTAGGTAGCCGTGGCCAAGTTACGGCGGAGTTGATGCTCCTGATACTCTGCCACCAGATCGCTGAACGCATGCATCTGTAGTAACTCCAGTACCGGTCCGCACTCGTGTCCCGTACCCGGGCTCTGCACACATCGCTGGAGAGCAGAGCAGAGCAGAGAGCATGGACGAGGCGTGTCCCAGATGTATAAATTCTAGCAGTAGCAGTGCAGCTAACATAGGAGTAACTCCTCAATCCTATCGCTACTGCTATACCAGTGTACTGATACGTTGCATTGCAAGATCTGACCCCCATCACATCGGCCTAACATGTAACGTGCTCGAATCTGTACCAAAGGTTCATCGCCATCATCATCGGCCAGCATGCAACGTCCTCGCTGTGTTTTCATGTGGAAAGCCTCTCACGCCCCGCGCACACTCCGTTCGTGTACGTGGTGTAGCAGGTGGCCAATAGCCGTGGCCCGTGGGCCGTGGCAGCGGCAGGCAGATTTCAAGCTGGAGTACGTAGGGCGTGGCACTGTACTCGAGGCGTAGTGAACGGAATGCCATGTTGCCATGCCCGAAACGGCATCCGGTCCCTCGGCTCGGCTCGATGGATTGACTAGCTAGCGCTCTAGCAGTAGTACGCGGAAACAGCAACCGTCACGTACGTACCTGTTCGACACGATCGAGGCGCTGCTGTTGGCTGGGCACGCGATTCGGGAGTCGTCGTCGGTGCTAGCGTGCGTGGCGCCGCCACCGCTCACCCGCCCTCGTATTTGGGTTCTCCGCTGATGTCATGCCAAGGCGCGGGCGGTGTGCCGGCCTGCCGAGCGAGAACTACGTGTCGGGGCGACGACGGAGCCGGTTTCTTCAGGCACTTTGGACGGCTGTGCCGTTTCCGCGTCGCTAGACAAAAGCAGATCCAGTTTCTAGCTCCGCCGCTGCGTACGCTTCGGTCCACCGTCAGAATGTGACCTTTTTTTTTTTTTTGAGGAGAGTCAGAATGTGACATGAGCGATCATGTAGCAGGAGGCCCGTCGGGCTCTAGTTTACTGTGGCAGGTACACCCACACCGACACCGAAATTGGAATAATCCAGATTTTTTTGGTGGGATGTCCATATCTTGAGTTAGATATAAATACGAATTCAAACGTTCTCAAATACGAGTGCAGAACAAGTAGTTCAAATTTGAATTTACATTCTTATCTATACTCTATTGTTGTGCGTGTGTTTTTTTATACTTCCTACAACGCTCTCAGTTAGAGTCTGATCCCAAGACGTGTCAAGCGAAGGTATGGAATTGGATTCCAAAACATTGGAACATATCATGACTGTGGAATAAATATCTACCCTACAAATTGTCGAGTTGACTATGCAACAAATTATATGTTTCGTTGTACACGTGAGCACGTTTAAAAGTACTCCCTCAGCCCCAAACCAAGTGTCCATCTTGTATTTCAAGAAGTCAACTACTTTTAAGTTTGACTAAACTTAAAAAAAATATTTATACCCGTTGATACGTTTACTATGAAAAATATATGGCAATCTAATGATGATACCATGATATTATAAACATTAAAAAAATTATATATTTGGTTAGATTTCAGACTACTTGACTTCTCGAAATATGATATGAGCATTTATTTTGAAACAGAGGGAGTAATTTCTATTTTAATTAATTGTGATGTATGATATTTGAGTTATGTGATTCTTGGTGGATGGTTATGGTTCGTGGCATGTATTTCTACAACTTGATCTTGTGTTTTAGCTGCGCTAGTGGAGATCATGGATGACGACTCTAGGGACCATCCTGCGACCCTCGAGTTAGTGCTACGGTGATCGAGTCAATGACATGTGGTATTAGCTTGATGGCCGAGGAAGTCCTTGTAGGTCTGGAAGGAGGTACCAAGGTTTATCTTCTATCTCCTCCATCATTCAATTTTTTTGTCCATTAGCCAACCGTCCATGTCGTGCCCTATTGAGCAAGAAACTTATGGCATCTGGTGTCAAGCGGAACTCCGTTGATTGTATGCTTTGATTTGGCTACGTAGTTAGCTGCTACAAGTTGTTGCACTCAAGGGCCTGGTACTTTGACCAGCAGGCGTGGAGCACATCATTCGCAACAAGGACACAACTATTACTGTCAAAGAAAATGTCCATGGGATGAGCCCCATGAAATTTGCCCCCCCCCCCCCCCCCCCCCCATCAGATTAGCGAATATGAAATTAGAAGTTTGGGTATTCATTTTTTGTTTATTTATTTAATCCCCAAAACAAATGAGAGGGTTTTGGCTTCGGCACACGAGCGATGATGACAACCGCACAGCAGCACCAAGATGACGATGAGTTGATGGAGGAAACAATAATTATGATGCAAATTATAGCTTAGTCTCTCGTGTTTCTGTCAAGTTCAATTTTTAAACAATCAATTACAATACAAACTATAGCTTAGTGTGTCTTGAGGTTATGTCAAGATTAACAATCTTTAGTAGTTGGCAAGAATGTTACTAATTCACTAGTGGCCCAACAAATAAAGAAATTAGCAAATTAAGAGTGTCTTCAGTTAGTACCAGATTATATTGGTACTTACAAATTCTTTTTGATCTAGCAAATGTAAATCTAGCTAGGGCTAAATGCTAACGATAGGAGGAGAAGTTGCTTAACCTGGAACAAGTTTGTAAGAGGCGATGACCAGTGACCCGTATATATCCTGCACAAGATGGCTATTGTGGTAGCATGTCAAAACCGTAGTCTCCCTTGCGTCGACGAGGCTAGAGCACAAAGAAAACACAATGTGGGTAGTGCGAGTTTTTTTTTTTCTTTCGGCCATGTGTCAGCATCCTCATGACCCATATATGCACCCACTTTTGCCATACTGGGATGAGCAACTAGAGCTAAATGTACCTTCAGCCTGTTCGTTTGGCTGTGGCTTGTCGTAAACGATCGTAAATTTCCAGCCGGAACAGTATTTTTCTCTCACATAAACCAGCCAGCAGTACTTCTTCACGAACCAGCAACGATACGAACCAGCCAACCGAACAGGCTTACCGTCAAGTTCATGTACTAATTGTGCATGTGGCCAATTTTTAGGGAGTTTTTATATTTCATATGCTTGAATTTGTAGGAATTTTCAGGCAACAATCTTACAAATCAACTAGTATAATTAAAAGGGTAACTTATAAGAGATCATTCAAAAAATTCTCTATAGTCAAAAAATGATAAAATTATATGTTGTTTGAACAACAGCAAAAAAATCAGACACTTGAGATATCCAAGAAGTTTTTTTTTAGAATAGCACTTTTTTTTTGAACCGCATGCAGACGGAGTAACGGCGCGGCCAGCTGGCTGCTACAGGCCGTGGTTACTGTGGCAGGTACGGCCTCGCCTCCTGCCCGGCAGGCGGCAGCGAGCCCGCCTGTGGCGCCGGCGAGGAGGGAGCGTACACTACAGGCCGCCAGCAGGTTGGGCCGGCCTATTGGATTGCAAGTTGGCTGTGGCTCGGCGTTGATGTCACGGGGTTCCTCTGTCCTCCCGGGTGCGACCTGCAGCCGTGCTGTTGCCTGTTGGTTGCATGCAAATCCACTTTGCCGCAAACGTGATGCCCATTCAAAACTCAAAATCAAATTACATCCGCCAGAAATCGAAATTTTGAATGAATTAGTCCATGGACGACGATGGACTAATAAAGACAGAAGAATCCTGGGAATTTGTTGTCAACCCGAGCTGGCAAGCTGTCCTATTCATGCTTACTCCTACTGAGGTTAGTTTAGTGTGGAAAGATAAACTAATCCCTGACGAGATCCAGGCGGTTTTCCATACCACATCAGGAGGAGACGACGACGGCTGACAAGACGATCGAGACGAGCAATGCAGGCAGGCAGGAGGCAAGGGGTATCTTAACGCTTAATGGCACAGCTGGAGCGCGGGCTTCGGCGCACCATGCAGAGAGTACTACACGTGTGCATCCGTACCCGTAGTTCATTTTGACGGCGATTCCGACACCTGGGCGCTTGCATTCGAAAACTTTCGAATCTCACGCTCACGCGGCGACGAGATGAACGCGTGCGTGCGTGCGTCCCCGGATCGGAAACCGCGCCGAAGGTTCGCTTCTTCACTGCGAGGTCAATGGCTGCCGCCTGCCGCGGCCATCGCCATTGCTACGAGGGCACAGTGCACATCGCCGGAGTACTCTACTGTGCAGTATCAGCTAGCACCCGGCTCGGTGGATATCACTGATGCAGCAAGCAGCGCATCCGAATCCGGCCCGGTGGATATCACCCGGCCCGGTAGGAGTATAGCGTATACGTACGCTCCGATCCGTAATGTACACTCCACTACGACGACGAGCCTGCTATCTACTACGGTGGCGCGGCTTGATGGAACGCCTTGCGCCAGCTGACGCAGGTGGGTTCCTTTTTCTAGAAACAATTTTGTTTTGAGTTGTAACGTGAATATGTGATATTTATTTAGTTACTTTTTTTTAGATCTTTGATCATTTTGGTGATAGATATATCTCTTTGCAAGCCAATCTGAAAACTACTGTGAGCAAATTAATATTTTCTGAGATGAATAGGAAGGACATAATATATTGTGACATCTCTCTTGTACTAATGAAAAAATATTTGAGGAGGCCTATTTATTTTCAGTGTTCTCCATTCCAAGAAATGCATCCTTTCGAATATTTGTTACTTTGTACTGGAGTATTTAATAGTTCTGATCTTGGATGTCACTCAGAAACAGTATTAATTTTTTTATATGATGCTGTAAGCCCGACCGCAGTAAAGTTGATAAAATTCTTTGATGGAATTGATTTTGTATAGCATCAGCTGAATCATTAATTATGCATACATAAGTGTTTTTATCTGATTGACAATCACAGTGTTTGGTAGCACAGATCAAAATGTTGTCCGGAAGAGGGAGGTGAAATGATGGCATGAAGCTATGTACAACATGAAGCTTCTCTGCTGCATATATGAAAGATTGTTTTTATGAAGATTGTTTTATTTTTAACTTTTCCCCGTCTTGCTGAAAGAAAATGGAACTTCTTTACATTTCAAATGACTGGAGATGCAATAATTGATTAAGGGTTTTAGAAACGTATGTGAGCACCCTTCTTCCAGCTATTCTGTATGCAGTGACAATATTTTCGGTCTTTGTTTTCTTTCTACTCACGTGCTTTGATTGATAATGGCCATGCCATTACTTAAGCAATTCATAAATTATTTATAGTATGTGAGATATGACTTTATTATGTCTTGTTATGCATGAATGTTTTTTGGATCATATACATAGTCATATACAATTGTATAAGATAAACTATGGAAAAATATCATTGTTTGGTTGTTTTCATGTACATCCCTAAAATGAAGCCGTGACATTAGCACGAGCACTATACTAGTGGAGTTTTCAATTAGCGAGAGGGGTTATGGCCCTCTATGGCCTGCATGTAGCTCCACTGGTGAGCTACTCCTACCTGGCATTGGCCATGACACTCGGCCTGTTCGTTAGTTGATTTCTTGGCTGATAAGTCCGGCCGATGCTGATTTATTATGAGAGAAAAACACTACTGATTAGGTGATAAACTCTGACTAAAACCAACATACGACCAAGCTGACTGAATCCGGTGGGACCTAGACGTGTCCCGCAGCGCGCGGACAGGGCAGGGCCGCAGGGCCGTGCACGCAATGCAATGGAACGGAGAAGGAAGAACCGTGTGTGCGTGAGTGGTTGGGGCGGGCCAATCATGCATGCATGCATGCGCACACGGAGCGATGCACGTGATAAATGGTGGTGTGACAGGAGTACTACTACAAGGGTATGCGACGCACGGGAACGAACAAACACGCATCGCATTCGCATGCAGCGACGCACAGTAAAGCGCTGACAGCAACCTTATGTTGTGGTTTGGTACGAGCTTATTGCTCCAATAAGCCCAACCACAACGCCGAATTCTTTTTTTAGCGTTGTTGCGTGGACAGGTTATTACAGGTGAGCGAATAATCATTCCGTCGCATGCAATGTGTGCACGTATTATATATATACAGGGCTCGAGCTCGCTGTTGTTCACCTAATTAAACACTGGATGACTGAGCAATGTTGGTGATAGATCGATCGCGCAGGAGAGTGGTGGACTAGACTACTGCTGAACGGAACAGTAGTGTGTGTGTCTGGTTGGAAAATACAAAAGACATAGATAGGGCCGATCATCCTTCATGGTAGCAAACTAGCAAATGGTTTGGTGGTCTAACCCCAAGAAAGACATACGCGCGAGGCCGCGAGTAGGCAAACCAGCACGCTTGATCAACACACGTACGGATTCAATGCGGCATGTATAGTTGGCCATTTGGCATTAACATGATGGGCCGGCCCAGGCACGGCACGAAAAAGCACGGCCCAGATACGGCCCGGTCCGGCTAGCATCGTGCCCGTGCCTGGCACGGCCCGGCCATAGTGTCATGCCTAGGCCGCTAAATCGCCCCACAGTGCCGGCCCAGGCACGGCTCCTCCCCTCAGAGCCGTCGGATCCCCCTCCTCCGCTCCATCTGATCGTCGGATTTGCCCGTTGGAGGGAGAGGTATATATATACCGCCTCGCCCTCGGACCCTAACCCTAATTCATTTTCATCCCTGCTCTCTCTCTCTCTCTCCTGTCTCGCTCTCTCGTCTCTTCGCTGCGACGATGACTCTCCACTCCTCTCTTCTTCTCCCCCTTCGGTGGCCTCTTGAGCCACCGGTGGCCGGCACGGCTGCGGCATGGCTCCTCCCCTTAGAGCCGTCGGATTCTCCTCCCCCGATCCATCCGACCATCGGATTTGCCCGTTGGAGGGAGAGGTATATATATACCGCCTCACCCCCGGACCCTAACCCTAATTCATTTTCATCCCCGCTCTTTCTCTCCTATCTTGCTCTCTCGTCTCTCCACTGCGACGGCGACTCTCCACTCCTCTCTTCTTCTCCCCCTTCGGTGGCCTCTTGAGGCACCGGTGGCCGGCACTAACACACGACATGGCATAGTACCCCCCCCTCTTCTTGATCTCGCATCGTCGATGTAGCCTCATCCTCTTCTTGTCGTTCTCCTCTTCATCTCCGTCGACCTCACCGGATGTCGACTGCTCTGGTGCTTCGGATTTGAATCCGTTGAGGAACCAGGGGGTCAGATTTGTGTTTCGTCTACGTTGCCGGCGATTCTGGTGCTCCGGCTACGAAGGTAACCCTAATACTAACCCTAACCCTAACCCTAACCCTAACTTGCTAATCCTTGCTAACCATAACCCTAGATCTGTACTGACGCTTCTTTTTCTGTAGCTGTTGAGGAACCGGGGCGTCGGCGAGTGACGATGCCCGGCTCTGACGATGAAATGATTGAGGTCGGTGCCAACGAAGAGATGCGGTTGTGCGGGCTGGCCGGAGATGACGATGAGGATGACCTGCGCGAGGACGCCGAGGAGCTATTCGGTCGTAGCGCTCAGGCTCCCATTGATGTCGATGATGGTCAAGAAGGCGGGGCAGCAAACGACGAGGAAGGTGAAGAGGACGAGAACAGCGTCAAACACTCTCATCCCTCTACCTCGGTAGTGTGGCTAGATTTTAAGAAGATCTTAAAAAAAGTCAATGGTAAGAAGGTCAGGTATGCCGCTAAGTGCATCCATTGCTCTAAGCAATATTCTGCTCTCTCTAGTGGTGGCACTGGTCACCTCATCCGGCATAGGGATAAATGCCACAGGAGGCGTGAAAAAATCACATGTCTCAGTCTCAGATCTCTTTTAATTCTGATGGTAGTATGCGTAATTGGGAGTACTGTCATGTGGTTGCACGTATTGAACTTGTTCGATTGCTTGCTAGGCTAGATGTTCCTATCAGTATGGGTGAAACTGATGCATTTGAAGAGTACATTAGAACTGCTCATAATCCTAAATATGTTCCAGTCTCTAAGCAAACTACCACTAGAGACATGGTTAAAATTTTCACTGATCGCAAGGCTAAGCTTGTTGAGAATCTTAGTTCTTCTACTGTTAATTGTGTGTGTTTGACCTCTGATATTTGGTCTTGTAATGCTAAAGAGGACTACATTAGTGTTGTTGCTCATTACATAAACTCTGATTGGCAACTAGAGAAGATGGTGCTTGGTCTTGTGCTTGTTGATGTGTCCCACAATGGACAAAACATTGCTGACCGTGTTGTATCTATGCTTACTGATTATGGTTTGACTGAAAATGTGTTTGCTGTTACTTTAGACAATGCATCATCTAATGTTCCTGCCATGCGTAAACTTTGACATGTGCTGTCTAAATATCTTGGTATTGAGGTTGTAGATGATCCTGTTGAATCACAATCAGACAATGTATCATCCCTTACTACAGTTAATTCAATGTTCTTGCATCAGCGTTGTGCATGTCATATTATCAATCTGATTGTTAAGGAGACCCTTGAGGCCCTTAAGCCTTTGATTGAAACATTTAGAATGATAATATCATTTTTAAACTCATCTAACCAAGGAATTGTTGCATATAAAAGTTACTGCATTGCCACTGGTGTTAGGCCTAGAAAATTTCAGCTAGACATGGAGGTAAGATGGAATTCTACATATCTTATGCTTAAACATTTGTTTCCTCATAAGGTCCCATTCACTACTTTTATGCATGCTCATTATCCTAGGATTGAAGGTGGTCCATTGCTTTTAACTGATGAACATTGGGCTATGGCAGAAAAAATGCTTAAATTTCTTGAATTATTTTATGATTCTACAGTTGCATTGTCTGATGTGTACTATCCTACATCTTCACTTATGGTTCATTATCTTGTTAAGATTGCTATACACCTAAAGAATTATGCTAATGATAGTCATATTAGACATGTGGTTCAACCTATGATAGATAAATATAATAAATACTGGAGGGACATACCCTTGCTATATTCTTTTGCATTCATCCTAGACCCTAGAGCTAAAATGAAAGGTTTCAATAGAGTGCTTAGGAGGTTGGGTAACCTTACTGGTATAGATTATACTACTTACCAACTTGGCACTAGAGCTCGACTTACTGGTGTTTATAATAGGTATGAGGAGAAATATGGAGCTATTAGATTGAGGAGGATTGTGCCTCCTAACCTGTCTGGTAAGAAAATGTCTGCTTGGAATGAAATTTATGATGATGATGATGTTGGTGGTTCTGCTGGTGGTATGCATCATCTAGATGCTACTCTAAGCATGGCTAGAGATACCTCTGCAACTACCCTGCTGCAGGCTGCAACCACTTCAGCTTTTAATGCTTATGAACTTGTTTCTTACTTGGACCGTGACACTGTGAACCAGTTAAATGATGATGTTAACATCTTGAACTGGTGGCATCAGCACAAATTCACATATCCAGGGCTGTCAATCATGGCTAAAGACATTTTAATTGTTCTTGTGTCTACCATATCTTCAGAATCTACTTTTAGTATGACTTGCAGGATCATCGAGGAGTGGTGGAGGAGTCTGAAGCCTGAGATGGTGGAGATGCTAACCTGCACCAAAGATTGGGAGGCTGCTGAAGCAAGACTGCAACACATGATGGAGGACAAGGAACTTGAAGAAGCATTTGAAGAACTTTATCTTGATTAGTGTCTTAGTAATCATTTATGTAATGGGACTATAATTGTCGGTGTTTCGGACCGGGGGGTCCTCAACCAACCAGTGAATTTGAACTGCGTGCCCCTAATCCCGGATGGTGATGCAAAGAGACACAAAGTTTATACTGGTTCAGGCAATCGATGCCCTACGTCCAGTCTGAGAGATCGATCTCGTATTCCTTGCACAAAAGTGCTTGTAGTAGGGGGTTACAAGCTTGGGGAGAGAGGGAGCTAGTCCCAGGTCTCGACAAGGTGTCATGTGGGCCGTTTGAGACGTTGCTCTCAGGCGGCTGGGATATGTGCGTGTGTGTGTGTGTGTGTGTGACCAGGTGTTCTTCTCCCCCCCTCCCTAAGTGGCCCAAGTCCTCTCCTTTTATAGTCGAAGGGAGGGCAAGGGCAGTACATGTGCTAACTATACGGCATCGCGCCAATAGGGGCGGCATGTCTGAGCCCTATGGCCTGTTCCTGTGGCGGCATGGTCATCGGAGTGGTCTGTCCTTGGAGTACTAGGGCGGTGTGCTAGTCCCATCTGATCCTATGCGTCGTGAGGGCCCTGGGACTGCCTTGGAGCTGGTGTGGTGGCAGACGTGCAAGCCGCTGTGGACGGACTGTGCGCGAGGCCGAGGCTTGGTTGGTGCCGAGGCTGCACCGTAGTGGGGGGTCTCGGTGGGCACAAACCACAAGATAGCTGAGACCTTGGTGCACAGTGCCAAGGCCCAAGTGGGCGGCTGATCTGGTGCGCCGGCTTGGAGGCGGTGATGACCCGGGCCAAGTTGTCCGTGCGATGTTGTTTTTGAGGCGGGGATCGCGGGACACAGTGTAGTGTGGGCGCTGATCGTGGGCACAGCGTCAGAACACAATGGCCGGTAATCCCTGCCGTGCCCTGTCCCAGCCGGTATGGCGCTGATGCGACCTCAGGTCCCGTCGGCCATTCCGTGGCGTCGAGCCATCGTCTGGCTGAGATTGCAGGAGTGGTTGAAGTATTAATGAGACATGACGCGCTATCGGGAGGGTCGGTCGAGGCAGGGGGCGATGGGCTATGGACGAACCAGCCTCGAGTGACACGGAGAGTGAGGCCTTACGCGAGACAGAGATCGGACTCCTTGCCAGGGCCTTCCGCAAGAGGCCTCGCGTGATACGGAGAATGCACCCCCTGCCGAAGCCTTCTGTGGAGAGCCTCGCGCGAGACAGAGATTGCGTCATGACGCTGAGACCTCCTGCGTGGGGCTCGAGGCGAGGCGGAGGGCCTGGTGGGCTCGGATGTGGCGGGTGAGGGGCCCACAGCTTACCTTCTAGCTTTATTTTTTGATGGGACATTAGCGACCCCTTTGATGTTCGCTCGGGGTACCCCGTTCTAAGGTACCCGACAGTAGCCCCCGAGCCTCTGGGGGAGTGCGTGCACTCTCCCTGAGGGTTTGCCGAGGCTTGGTTTATACCCGCTCCATAGGAATTGGGTTTTGTTTCTTGAGGTTTCGGTGGGTGCGCGCGAGCGTACCTGCCGAGTGTAGCCCCTGAGGCCCTGGAGGAGTGGAGTTACTCCTCTAGGGGCTTTTTTCATTTTCACGTTTGAGCAAGTAGTTCTTATCGCATTTGCCGAGCCCATAAGCTCAAGTTCGGGTTGCGGGGGTCTCGGCGAGGCTGTAGGAAAAGCCCTCTAGCCTCCGCACGGAGCGAGAGGTTCGTCAGGGGTCCCCCTAACTTTGGGTACGACCCTCACGCTTCCTTTTCGCTCAAAAGGAGGGGTGGAATGTGC